>NW_025110204.1:93778-141937 GCF_011392965.1 Frieseomelitta varia | reverse complement strand
TTATTCTTTCTTTTTTTTTTTTTTTTTTTTTTTTTTATTGTATTACAAAAATTTCCTTGAGATTCTTATTGTTCATTTAATCGTAGTTGCATGCTTGTCGAATGAATTAATAGCGTTCAAAAAAAAAAATTAACTGAAAATTTAAAACTTCTTGTTTCATGTATGTTTCTTTGTAAATATTCTATCATGTATTGTACTTAATTACATTCAGAAGCATTCGACGTTTCCTTAATTCGTAGGACATGATGGTTTTGAATATCGAGTTTTCGAAAATTAACTACTTATAACAATAAGATTCATTATTTGTCCAGAAATTCTAAACGCAGGACCTGCAAAGCACTGTTTTGTTTCCTACGTTTCTGCATGACGATACAAAAAACTCACAGTTCTATCAAAGAACTTCTTTTCTTTTATTTTGTTCCTTTAAATCATTGAATCCTTCTTAAACTCGAATTCAAATCAGTCCATAAGGGCAGAGCACATATCGTAAAAATCTTAATCTACAGTGAATACTTATATATATATACATATATATGTATATATATATATGTATATATATATATATAATAGTGCGTTGTTCATTCAAAAAGATACAACGCGACTATTCTGCTGCGATTGAGTAGCAGATTGTTCGTTGGTCGTGCGATTTTGACTGCCAGGATTATTCTGTTGCTGCTGATTAGCAGGTTTACGATTTCCACCTCTGGAACCTCTATAACCACCACGGAAACCAGAACCACCTGCACCACTGCCTCGATACATGCCTCCCATTCCACGATTATAGTAACCGCGTCCACGAAAACTACCGCGTCTCGTTGACGCTACACCAAATGTTTCAGAGTTCAGTTTCCGCTCTGTCCTCCAGTCCGTACGTTGGAACCGTCTATAACAAAAAAAAGGAAAAAAAATTATTCGCCAAATCATCAAATTTTTCGCATGTATTTCAATAATAAAACTATTTTAATGATAAAGCTATTTTGTACATTTGTCGACTTACCCTTTACTTCTCTCAACAGCTTCACAGCTAATGTTATCGAAGAAAGATTTTGACTTGTCATAATGAACTATCTCGGGTTCTTCCTCGGGTTCACCTTCACCGGCTCCTGTTTCATTACCACTATCATCTTTCTTTTCGTTATCAGCACCAGCATCAATTTTCGTTTTTGCTAACTGAGATCTAAAATATATCGTATAAAAAGCCAATTTCAATCCACTTTCAAGTATCTTTTAAGTAAATAAATTTGTGTCATAAATAATATGTGTTGGTGCGGGCGTAAGCGAAACATATTACAATGTTTTAAAAATATGTTGCTTTAAAGACGCATAACATTGATTTTGCATGGTATCCACATACATCATTTCAAATATACTTGAAACGAATCCGGCAGTACCATGCTATATATGTATGTATGTAATGCGTACCTCAATTCTTCAAACTCAGTATTAGCTTGTTCGAAGTCATAATCATTATCGAATTTCAGCGTATTTTTGGGTTTGGCACCAGCATTACCAGGTTGATTTCTAAAACCACCGCGACCTCTTCCTCTGCCACGCATATTCCCACGATTCATCCATCCACCACGATTTCCTCGATTACCTTGAGCATGCGTACCTTGTCCTTGTAATTGATCTTGCTTCATTGTATCACGTTTTCCTTCATTATACTGCGATACAGCGCCTCCTGCTTTATTACCACTGTGGCTGTAAATAAAAGTATACAAACATTAGTTCTTAAATATATATATATATATATATATATATATATATGTTGTAATATTTATTACCTGTCATGATCGCGGCGAGCAGGTTGAATAGTTCGCATATTTGTTTTTTCACCAAGTTTGCCAACATTTCCACCCTGTTGTTGCTGTTGCTGCTGATGGCCTACTTGGATACCCTGATCCATAGTTGGACTTTTTCGAGTCAATAAAGAAGAAGTTGGAGTTGTTGATCGTGAACCTCCACTAATAAGATCTAATACACCTGTGTAAATAAAGTAAACAAACATGCATATTATATTCTAAACTATAAATAATACCAGTGATAATAATTCCAAGGTCAAATATTTATTTAAATATCTGATATAATATATGGAGTATTGAAAAAAAGGAATTAAATTTTCAATTCTAGCTCTAACCAAAGTATGATTGCAAAAATACTACATCGCATAGAAAACTAATCTCAAAACATGATTTCTACCTGAAATTTCAACTGTTCTTGCTATTATGTTACTTGCTAGTGCATAATGCTTATAACACTATTTCAATGAGATTTAAATGCATACTCTTAAGGAAAAATTATAAATTACAAATGCAATAAAAAAATTATCATGCATAATCCTTTAGTAGAATATAAAGATAACCAAATATGCATAGTTATGTCTTATAAGTAACAAATATATTGAAAAATGAATACAAATATTGAAAGGAATATACTATTGTATCGTTATCTACAGGACATATCATTATATATATATTCTTATATATAATAAATATTACATTACATAATATTTATTGATGATATAAGATTAAATATACATTTAACTTAAAAAAAAAATAGCAGACATTAACCCTCAGTCGGCAAATGCAGGATAATGTTAACTGAACAACTTTAATCTATCTGTAAATATTACAAATGATATGAAAACATTAAAGCATTGCCTTTTCTTCAAGTTAACTAAAACTGTGACATACAAAATTCAATTCTTATTACTTTAACGAATGTGTCTATGATATAATGTTGTGTATTGCTGACAATACTCGTACTTGTATACATATGTACATGTATACATATGAATCTTATTTTCAATACTGCAAAAAATAAAATCTTTGCTATAGATCAAACTGATCCTGCATTCACCTATCGCGTTGCTATTAAAACATCCACTATCTAAGGGTTAAATAATAATGTAAATAACATTGAATCATTTATTGTTATTGCTTAAATAAATAAATTTAAAAATTAGCAATAATACAAGGAAGTAGATATCAATATTATAATATGGGCAAAAAATACATTAAAATAACGTTAATGATTTTGAGTAAAACTCACATACTATGCATACATTTCTAGATATGTACAAAGATGTGAATAAATAAGCTCAAAAGCTCAAAAGCGCTCAAATAAATTAATATTTGTCCCTAAAGTTCAAATGCAAATTAAGTCAAAAATACATGTCACACCACAAGCAATAATTAATAACCGGTTAAAATAAACAGGAGCAAGCTGTTTTCAAGTATTTTGTCAGTGCATTTTATACATTCTATGATTAATAGAAAAAGAAATTTTAATATCCCAAGTGAAGTTAGCAAGCATTACCAGAGAAGCAGCAAGCATGCCATTGGCAAGGGATAGTTCATAGCAAAAACAGTTTACCATCTTCCAGAGATTGGTCTTTTGGTAATGGGTCGACATTGGCCGTCGGTAGTGAGTTTGGGATAGAGATGGCA
The DNA here is from genome assembly GCF_011392965.1 of Frieseomelitta varia. Classification (NCBI taxonomy): domain Eukaryota; kingdom Metazoa; phylum Arthropoda; class Insecta; order Hymenoptera; family Apidae; genus Frieseomelitta; species Frieseomelitta varia. The sequence continues at coordinate 138,488 of NW_025110204.1, read as the reverse complement.
TTGGGTTCAGCAGAGCCCAAGCTCAACTCACTTGACTGTTTATTCATTGGTCCACGAGGATCTCTAGCAGAAGTTGGCATTCCCATTACAGGTCCCATAGTGCCCATTGTCATGCCATAGGGTGCTCCATATTGTCCACCCATTGGGCCCATCATTGGATGAGCATAACTAGGTTGTGGCTGGTATGATTGCTGGCTCATAGACGGTTGTACCGTCATCTATAAATAACCAAAATCATTTTTAGCAATCATTATTATAGATAATACTAACTTGCTTGGTCGATTATATTATATTATATTATATTATATTATATTATATTATATTATAATATAAAATATATTAATTATAACTACCTGTACAATGGCTGGATCATTTGGAATAGAGCTGACATTATTGACAACTCTAATATCTTTAATATCTGAACCACGGAATAAAATGTATTCATACACTTGATTTTGCGGTGCCACTGGAAGTTGAGTTTCTCTATCTTCAGTACCAAAAGAACGTACTATAAGATGAAAAAAATAAAATGGATAGACTGAGATATTTACTTATCATATTTGCAATATTAATTAATTAAAAGATAGGAATCATAACTTCGTGATTCATACAAATGCAATTTTAAAATTACATATAAAATAAAGTTTATGCATTATTTGATATAATTATATAAATAAAAATAAAGATTCAGCAATATAAAATACATCAGAATCTGTATTATACAATTTAAATTTAACGATTTATTAGAACAACTCTGTAATATGACAGAAAAAAGAAAGGACGTAAGATATAAACAGAGCAAATACGGAACATAAACATTCCATACAATGATAGATTCAGGTAACGGCTTTCAAACAACCTAATTTTACACAAACACAATATCATTTATATTATCATTGAAAATATTAAATTTTAATTAAACAGATTTCAAATTCAATATGCTTTAAATTCTAACTGGTTTACTTTCATTTAAAACTATATGAAGAAATCTGACATAGTAATATTAAGCATAAAAATGTTACAAAATTAAATATTTGCTTATTATGTAAGACCTTTTCAGGAAATTTCATTATGTTTTATTAATCTGAAATAGAAAATAAAATGTATAATTATTCATTTGGATAATATTACTATATCTATATTTGTTTTCTCTATTTTTTTATACTTAAGTATAATTTGCTATAAATTGGAAAGTACTGCATAATGATTTAATATACTTATTACGACTATAAATATATTAAATTATCGAACAAATTTCAATGCGTATATTCAAATTACGAATAAAGTACAAAACACCCGTTATAAATGACGAGTGACCCCGGTTGTTTTGTATCAAAGCTTTACCGGATGAATCAAATACCGACTGTTTCAGAAGCATTTTCAAATACAATAAATATATAGAAATCATCAAATTTTCGTAAATAGTACTTAAACAAGACGTAAGAAGGAAAAATGGAACGGCAATTAAGTATCAAGAACAATACATATTAAAATAAAATAACCGGGAAATGAAACAGCGGCAAAACTGATTTCGGTATCCATCTTGATTTGAGACTCACCATTAGCTAGAGCAATGGTACATTCTTGAGGATCAACGGTAAAAAGTCGGCCCTCATAGCGAATATCTGCTTTCGATATTAAACTAATCTTCGAGCCCAATTCTGGCATTCCTCCGCTCATCTTGAATCTCCTTCTTCTACACGATGATCGATGTGATATTATAGGATTCACGATACCATCTGACGAAACCACCAGCTGACACTAATGGTCGACAGCAAACTGCCAAGGCTACCAACAGAAATTGCGCATGCGCCACACCCCCCTCCCCTATGTATTTAGAAATGGTTTACAAATTTCAAATAAAACCAAGTTGAAAAATAGATAAAATATTAAAAACAACGATGTATGACGAAAAAAAGAATATTTCATAACATAATATTTTTTAATAAAGTAGTATTTTACGCTTGAAGTGTATTTACGTTTGAAGTGTGTTTTGTATAACTCGAGTGTATAATTTAAACATTGTTATCTCGAAATCTAAGAAAAAGCTATGTTATGGATATTTATGTTTGTACAAATAAAAATATACAAAATAGTAGCAAATATCTGTGAATAAATTGAATCGTTCAAAAGTTGATATTATTATATTGGTATCCTTGATTAAAGTCACTTTAGATATTAAAAAGTTGTGTAAGTACCTTCATCTTTTGAATTTATGTTTCCTTTTTTCTTATAAAGATTTGTGAATGCACGCAAGAATTATATGTATCAACAGAAAAATTTAATTAATATAAGAATTTATTGTTTACTAGCACGTATATATTTATTGTACAGATATTTAATTGATTAAAAATCTTTGCACATTGTACCTCTGGCCAACATGGCGGCTTCATTGGGTCGAGTTTGTAAATTCGGTCTTTTGAAATCGAATTATGGAACTTTATTCAATCAGGTATGTAATTTAAAAGCATCAATTATATTTAGATACATTAATTTCTCTATTCGAAAAATATGATTTTTTATTTACACGTCAATCTTGTAATATTAATGTATTGAAACTAATACGGATGTCTTGGCGAACTGTGCAACTTGTCGGCTGCTATGACATTTTTCTTCGAAAATATTTTAATTTTGCATTGTCTGTTAATCTTCTAATTCTAATCAAGCGTATTTTATAACAGGATAATAAATTCAACAAGATTTTGAAGACATTTTATTTGATGTTATGTAATAGTTATCAGCATAGAAAATTGTGATGCTGCTATGGCCAAACATATCTGAAAATTATGTGGGTAGCCTTAAAAAATCAAATTTATAACTTAAAATGCTTGTAATGTTAAATTATTTAAAAAATTTGTATTTCCTTTGTAATAAATTTAAAATGGTAATAGAAAAATTAATATAAAATGTTTATCAATGCCTACTGCTGTTAAATATGTTATAAATTTGATTCTGACTAAGTTTAAAATAGAAACTATTATATTACAGGTAGAAAACTCTATTTGATACTTGAATTTTAATTCAGCAGGTACATAATTTTTCAACTACAAACCAATGGTCTAAAGGTAGAAAAGTGGTATGTGTATTTCTATAATCAATTGAAGATGCCTTCCTATCCTTGTTCCTAATATATAATCAATAAAATCTAAATTTATTAAATGTGTGAATACATACACATGTGTAGTAAGTTTTAGATATTATAAATCATATAAATATCACAATACACACCTTGTATACATATATAATATATAAAATATTGTTAAAGTACTAATACAAATAAAATAATTGCAGTTATTAGCATGTTTAGGAGTAACAGCTGGAGGTATTAGTGCATTAATTTATGCTTTGGATCAATCTGTGAAAGCTTCTGATCAAGTAGCACATCCACCAAACTATAAATGGGGTTTCTATGGAATATTTAGTTCATTGGATCATAGGAGGTGAGAACATCATGAAAAGTAATAAATAAATCCTAAATGTATATTTATCATCATTTTTTATTTAGTCTTCGACGAGGTTGGGAAGTATACAAAAATGTATGTTCAGCTTGTCATAGTTTGGACTTTTTAGCTTTTCGTCATCTTGTGGGTGTTACACATACTGAAGAAGAAGTAAAAGCTATTGCAGCAGAATATCAGGTAAATACTTTTTGGAGTCTAGATAATTAAAATAGTATTAAATATATAAAAATATAAATAGTATTAAGTAAAAGTTAATAAAATAGTTGTATTATATTAATAAATATATATTGTGGAAAATATTTACTAGGTTCAAGATGGTCCTGATGATACAGGAGCTTATTATATGCGTCCTGGTAAATTATTTGATACTATACCAGCTCCATATCCAAATGAAGAAGCTGCTAGAGCAGCAAATAATGGTGCCTATCCACCAGATTTAACATACATTATTAATGCAAGTGAAAATGGAGAGGTAAATTGATTAAATGAAATTTTCTTAATTCTTATTTTGTTTGAAGTAAATATTATTAATATTCTAAAAATAAAGTAAACATATACTATATCTTTTATATTCCAGAATTATGTATTTTCATTATTAACTGGATACTGTGATCCACCAGCTGGTATTACTTTAAGGGAAGGTCAATATTTTAATCCTTACTTCGTTAATGGAGCTCTTGGTATGCCACAAGTAAGTTGCCATATATAATTATTTATGATACTTACATAAAATTGGTTGATAAATTAATTATATAATATTTTAGATTATCTATAATGAAGTCATAGAGTATGCAGATGGCACACCTGCAACTGCTTCTCAAGTAGCAAAAGATGTAGTTGAATTTCTTATGTGGGCATCGAATGCTGAATTTGATGAAAGAAAGAAAATGACTATCAAGGTAATACTTTGTATTAATATACATTTCTTGAAATATATACAGTTATTAATCCAAAAATTATATAATTATTATTCTTCTGCAGGTAATAGGTTTTGGTCTGATATCGTTACCGCTAATCATATATTGGAAGAGAGTAAAATGGACAACTGTGAAAAATACTAAATTACTTTTCACTCCGAAATATAAACGACAGTAATACCTTATACATAAAGCTACATTAGCTTAATAAAAATGATCCGACGATGTTAGATTCCAATATTGGAATGTAGTTTTATACTTTGTTTGAATGTTGCAAGAACATAATTGCACGCATTTGATAGACGTTTATTTAATACGTCGATCATCTTGTACATATTACTACAATTAATGTCATCGTCAGATTTAAATAAATTGTTAAACTTATTCAATTACATATTCATTGCCTAAACAAAAAAAGAAAAAGACCCTAGATATGAACATCATAAGGAATTAAAAAGAATGATTTGAAAATAATTTCTAAAGAAATTTGTTTATTTTTTTTTTAAGCTTTACTTCATCGACATGGAGTAATTATTTAATATTTTTATTAGTATGAATTGGATTACACTATTACATTATTTATAGTGTAATACTGAAATGCAAAGCTGATGAAGAGGTATGTATAATGTTTCAGGTAGTTGAGAATTTCATAATATTACACGATAAATGTAAACTTGTGTTAAAATCTCGTACTTTGGTTTGGATTTACTTTAAAAGTAAGGATCGACATCTTTACAATTTGGATAATAAAATTTCAAAAAAATTATATTATGTTTGAAATAATTTATGATTATATTTCTATCTCTCTCTTTCTCTCTCTCTCGTTCGCTCGCTCGCTCTCTCTTTTTTTAAAATGTAACATAATTATGGAAAACCCTTTTCCGTTCTGTATACAACTTTATGGGAACGGTATAGTTCGTAGCAATTCATGATAGAATTACACTAGCATTCAAACTTGATTCCCTAATGGTTGAAAATCTACTTATGGTACTTTGGATATTTATTAAAAATTAAGTATGATTTTATTAATACATCAATTATGAAGCTTTGATCAAAGAGTAAACAATATATGGGTACTATATCCGCACTATAATGACCAAAAAAGGACTTAAAATATATCTCTAATATATAAGTAGTGGAATGAAAAGTATGATAAGCATTTTTAATCTAATGCTTCATACATTGATGTATCCAATGATGCAAAACACTATACCATTAACCACATGTTATTACACATCAAATCATTACTTTCAATTGTAACATAATTTATTTAAGAAATATCTTTTTCTTTTTAATATAGAATAAGAGGCCGTTCTTGGATGATGTCTCAACCAAACACGCTCAATATATGCTCACTTTTATGCTGCTTGCACAAAAAGGCACGTTATTACATATTAAATGTTGATCTCAACAACCTGCTATTTGCGAAAATCTTAATAACAACAGAGAAAAAGTAAAGTAAGGCTTGGTAAAAATGAGCACACAGAAGTATAAATTATTAAAATTTAGAATTGTCTACAATAGTAATTACTGAGACACCTCCATCATGAAATGGCACTTATGCTCAAACTAAAATGTCATTCAGGCAATTTTGTTTCATTTAAAAAACTTTGAAGGCATAAGTTATTCTTAATGATTATTATTTTTTATTACAGTCTGTGTTTCCAGCTTAAGAATCAAAATATGACTTTTGTTTCAGATTGTATTTACTTAAAAAGCTGAAACAGCATTTTCTTAAATTAAATGTGTGGGCATGGTTTTAAAATAAAATATTAAAATTAAAACAGTAAATTTACATATATATATATATATGTATATATATAAATATATGTATATATATTTCACATATACATAACATGTATACATATTTATATATGTATGAAATGTTTTAAATTTAAGAAATAAGTAATAACAAATGAGTTATAAGTTTTGTAAGTAAATACTTTAGTAAATTGAAAACACTGAATCAACTTTTATAGTCATTATCTCCTCCGTTTTCTTTTTATACAGGTGTTACTTCTTAATATATGTCTTTACTCGGTACCCATTTAATATTATTTGGTACCTTCATTGAATCTCGCCCCATGCTACCGCAGAAAGGAAGAGGTGTTATGTTTACATATGGTTAGGCTAAAAAGTGCTACCCTCTGGAGGCTGGGACAATTTCATATTTTCTTTCAATGTCATTAAACGGCGAAGTTCTTGAAGAACTGTCTTAATTGTATATTCTCGTTGCCACTTTGCAAGTACTGGTACACTGCGATTATCAACCTATAAAATTTTAAATTAAATACAATATTTTTAAATCATTCAGATTGAGAAAATTAAAGATACTTACTGCACCGGTAGTACTGTTGATACAATTCATGTTGATCCTGCTTAAAAATCTTACATTGGGAGCATCATCTGGATATCTTTGACCACAATCAATTTTTAAACTATACATCCTATTTTCATATGGTGTCTAAAAAATGGTATGTAATATATAAATAACATATTTGATTAATAATATTAAAATATTTTCCTGCTACTAATAACAACAATTGTCAGTTTTATCAATGTTATCTCCGTGTTAGTGTAGTTAACTCTGTTTTATATTTATGTAATGTAAATTCATAGAAAGAGCCATGATGACAAAAAAAATATTTTATAAATAACTAAAATAATATGAACTGAAATTAATGTATCCAAGTGAAATTAAAAATTTAGGAAAAATTACTCTAGGTGGTCCAATTATCATTCCAGTCCAATGCGTAAGAGTCATGTCATCATCATTTTCCAAGCCCCAACTGATTGTACCATCACCTACACCTTTTTGACCTTGTTCTAATTCCTCTAATAAACGAAAGTTTCGAGGCACAACTACAAATATAAAATCAAAGTTATTCTTTGCAAAACTACAAATAAAAATGTTGTTAATTAAAACCAGTAAAATAAGTACAGGTTATGACCCTGTGATTTTAGACATGGTGTAACCTGCTTCTTGTATTCATATTTTCGTAATCTTCTCTCGAATGTACAGAATTTTATATATGTGGAAAAAAAAAAACAAAATAGTAATGATATTTACGAAACCTTGACAAATCATTGATTAGTTTTATACACGTTTACTGTGCGTGATAACTTATTAACATTATACGTCTGCTCTTGTACATCATCAAAATTTGACGGATACAATTTTCACAAACATATTTTATATATACCATTTTTTAACTCTAACTCTTTAATTTTGAAAAGGTACAAGACCTACTTGTTCGCATCTCTGGTCTGTAAAACAGACTTAAAATACTTACCTACACCGGTAGTAGGTACCGCCATGATATCTTATTTTTATGAGGCGCTGTATATTTTTCTAAAGAATAGCAAGTAACACCAAATAATGTACTGGAAACGAAGCCACTTTAAAATATACGATTCAACTACAATACAAATTTTTCATCACCCAAAGCTAAAGCGAAGAAAATAATACCTAATATTCAAGTAAAATTCACTTTGCGAAAATTCAGCCAACCTCCGTGAGGTTGTCTGTTTCCACAGACTACTCACTTTCTAGAGACGGAATTGCCACATTGCAAATTCCACATCTTGTAATTGCTAACAGCGTTTTTTACAAATTCTGGGCAAATTTTCTTGCCTTTCAAACGCGAAAATATTTACACACTTACGAAGTCTACGATCGTACACTTGCAAAGTTACCAAATTTAATTAATACTGCTTTTTCATACGAATCTTACATTTTCTAACCATGTGAATTATTTTATATAACGAAGGAGGGAAAAAGAGAGAATTGAAATGTATCAACAACAATTTTTGTTGCAAAGTCAAATATGCACGAAATTTTTGATCAATATTTATTATCAAGTTTCGTAATTCGATGCTCGTATCAAAGTTTTAACGTACATGTAACTTTTGTATGTTTATGAATATGTATTGAATTTTACATGTAAACTCCGGGTTCCGTATTTTTTCGATACGGTTATGAACAACACGAATATATAGGGAAGGAAAGTTGGTACAAATGGCGTCGTTTCGTAGAGGGGAGGAAGTCGGTAGTGTTGCGCCGGCTGCGCAAGAGCAGCCTGCAAGGCAGATTTTCTAATAATGAACAACCCGTGGTAACTGTCAGTCTGCTCGTGGTGCATTCGTTGACTCTTAGTTGCGCACAGTGTGTTCCGGCGTGTGTTAAAATGTGTTGTACGTTTTACTGAATATTCCATTGTACGCGGATTACTCGAAGAACGACAAAACTCCTGCTGTAACACAGGTACAGGCAAAAAGAATTTGAATTTTTCGAGTTAAGAATCTATCCTGGGAGCCGTGTGTGCTGTTTGACATACGTACAGATACACTTATCGGAGTACTCACCATAATAAACAAACGAACGCCATTGACCTTTGGCTCTGCACATTGTTACTAATTTTCGAATACATATGTATACATTAGCAAACGTCCTTTCTTAACAAATCATATTTTCGTCATCTTTTATGATAATTTAGTCCAAATAATATTCGTGTCGCTGTTAGAAAATATTCTTCCAAGAACTGTAAACAAAAGGGATCAAAACAAGTGCCATCGTGCCTCAGTTTTATTCATTTTTACAGTTAGCAGCACTCAAATGGCATTCTTTGACTAGCGCTCGAAACATTACGCGATAATTTATTTTAATTGAACATTGTTATTGTGTGTGCTGACTATAATCACGTACGTGGATATGAAATATATTTGAAGGGACTGGAAAGATTGATCAAATCCTGTTTCATCGGTGCGTAAGGCAAACAGTACACACGCCATCCATTTTAATGTAAAATGCAGAAAGAACTCGCAAAGCGAGGTTCAACATTTTTGATAGTGTACACTCCAAATATTTCAAACTGAATTTCCAATGGATTTATATCATCTCGTGTAAATGAGCAGTTGCAACACGCTCGGTCGGTTGCCGTAAATGTTAACGGGTAATCGAACGAAACGATAATCGCTATCGTTGCAGCCACGGTCAAGTTTCGATAGTTTCGCGTCCCGCGAGCCAATTATCAACTCCGATTAGTTTTCACCGATCGAATTCAGGCCTACTTTCCGCCCGTGATCGTTCAACACTGTCAATGAACGATCTCGCAGCGAACCGTGAAAAAGAGAACAGAAGCAACGACAAGGACGAGAGTAAGCATATCTTTCTCCACTTGGAACGATCATTCCTACGGTTCAGGTGTGCTCCGTTATAGGCGCGATTGACACAAATCACCGGGAATCGTCGAAATCATTCGCTCGTAATTACCCACTGAGAAATTTTGAACGATCAAAATAACCGGAAGCACACGCGAATCGTGTCGTGGTGATTCTTTCGAGAAAATTTTGGAGTAAATTGTTCGATCAAATTTGGGAACGTGCGAACTTGATCCGGTGTCACGGAAAAGGGAAATCGTAGCGGAGACAGAGCGCATGCCATCGTGGTGAACTTTCTTTAATTGTAAATCTGTCGTCGCGTTGGGTCGCCGGCACGCGCGCGCGGGCCATTGCGTTCGCGAGCTTTCACCGGAGAGAGAGAGACCCGCACGCGCCCACTTTGCAACGTGGATTGACCGTTATCGTTCGATAACATTGTGCCAAGAAATGGCAATGCTAACGAACTGTCGGTCGTACGCCAGAACTTTACGTAACATTAACACCGTTTGAAAAATATTTCTCACGTTGGTAGTCGATCGATGACAATTTGTTTCGTTACGTCGACGAACGTAAAATTTGAAGCCAAAACTACGGCGAAATATCACGTGAGTGGAATTATAAAGAATCTTATATTTACGGAAGGTTCAGAGGTCAATTAGTGTAAGTGAAACGTGCAAATATCTTTTTGTTATTAAAACAGTCGTAATCATTTCTAATAATTTATACAGCAATGCTTTAATAATAATATTTCCAATAGTCTTCTGACAATTGTGTCACCATTCAATAATGATTAAACTGTTCTGTTGAATGAGTTTGTTAAAAAAAAAAAAAAGGATATTTTCGTAGCATCGAACGTTTATGAATTCTCCATATGATATTACGTATTCTGATATTTCATTGTAATTAGTTAATATTAATATCGAGATTTGAATATTGCGATACACACGGACACGTGAAATATAAATCGGTCAAATATCATTGATGAAGGAAAGTAAACTGATCATTCTGTTGATGAATGTTGCATTGACTCTTTTATGATCCTGTTGAGCATCGGTATTGGACAGAAATGTACTTTGAGGTTAAAAGCGTCAGCGAATAATACGCTTTCTCCTTCTGAACAGATGATTGTCTATAAAGAATGAGATGCAGATTTGCACGCTTGCATCCTATCAGAACGAACGCGTTTCACTCGTTTCAAATGGTCAAAGTTCTTGATCGATTCGAGCGTGTACGACGTTGGTTGATAAACTTATGATAAGCTTAAATGACAAATTGAAATTAGTGAAGTGAGAAACTCCGTTACGTTTAACGCCTCTGATTTGTGATAATAATATCGAACGCGCAAAGGAGATTTTCATTTGTGAGAAACAACGAAAGAGGAAAGAGGAAAGGAGGGACAGAATTTATGTTGAACAACACGACGCGAAAGCATCGCGGTCGTTAATAAAAATACGAGACGATGCAAGCAGCGTTCTCCATCTCGGAATAATCACTGTTTTGCCACTATTCGCGATTAAGGTCATCGAGGCTACAGTACATTCAGCCTGAGAATAGAGAATTTTACGTTGCTCGGCTATTGCCAAGAGATTTATGGAACAATCTCCTTTTTTACTTGTTACTAGGCTGTTCGTATTTTTTTTTTCCGAATGCAATTCGAGAAATCGGTCCCAATCAGAGACTCGTATTTTACTTTGCACTTAGTTTAAATACTTCCCTTACGCATTTTTGTATGTTTTACATTTTTTTTCTTTTTTTTTTTTCATATTTCGAACAAACGAACAGACGCGTTGGAACGTCGTTTGAATATTAACGAGATAAAACGAACGTCGAAGAGGTTGCTTTATCTTTCCCTGTTACGTTACGTCGCAATGACACACTTAGAAAATCTCCTGAAGAGGAACGAAAGTGAGCGATTTCACGCGAACGAGAAGGAAAGAAGACAGAAAGTAAAGACGTTAACGTACCAGATGTGGACATGGCCGAGACCAATTCGGTTTTAGTGTCCACGGGCACGTTCTTCGCCCACCAGAGACGAATTTAAAAGACACGGTACTACGATGTGCGTCAAAGTATCTTTAAATACAACCAGATAAATTTGCGTCGGTGTTCTGGCCGCCTTACGTTAGAAACAACGTTAGAAACTGAAATACCACCGTAACGAAATCTGTAAACATCTGCAAGATGCGCGTGGCATTGGGTTTTGAAATATTTCTAAATTTGAAATCGACATTTCTAATTTCTTCTTTTTCTTTCAATTAATATACACTGTCTCAAGTTTAAGATTAATATTTAACTTCGTCGTTATTTCTTTTTCTACTTGAATCCTGCAGTTCTCCAAAAGTTCGAAGAAACTTTTCACATCTATGATTCGTGTAAAAAGATTCCGTGTTTATTAGGTTGTCCGAAACGTTTCTCTCGTTTTGTTAATGAACAACGTATGTACAATATTTCACATCACGTTATTGAATTATATTACCAGTCTGATTTGTTACTTTCCTCTGCTTCCAAAACATCCGGGATGTTGTCGCGTCAGTTTTTTAAATGAAGGGAATAGATGGTAATCAAACGGCATAGCATATGGGGAATATGAAGGACGAGGTGCACAACATCCCTGTCTGATTATCCATTCTATTGGTTAAAAAATTCTCTCCGCGGCAATGTTAAATAAACAATGCAAAATCTCGCTAGAAAACTCGAGAAATTTCTGAAATGTCACTGGTGAGAGATAAATAGAAAGATTCGATACTGAAACTGAGCCTGCCAATGTTAATTACGATAGATTTGAATCGATGATTGTGTCAATTAAACGCGGGACTTCCCAATATTTCCACGAAGAACAAAGACACGCGAATTCGTCGTCTGGTGGTGTCATTGTGATCGTCTCGAGCCGCTTAAAAGTCTTTCCTGTTTCGCTGGTGTCTACGTTCTCTCGTCGTCGTAAGACGCTTCCCTGAAGAAGTTTTTCAGATAAAAAGAAGAGCTGCAACAGCCGGGAAAGAATTTCTTTATTACGATTTCTCGAAACACCCTCTCTGTGTCCCCTCCTTCCCCCGTTCGTCCTATTCGAGCGCGTTTTAAATGGAAAACACCGCTTTCCACGAGCAACGCCATTTAACGTTGAAACGCGCCCATTAAGGGAACATCTTCCCCTGTCTTTCATCGTCGCGAACGAGCGATTACACCAACTTTCGGATATCAGGTGAGCGTGTGCTTTTGTTTCTTCCCTTCTTGGCGTATTCTCTTTCATCATCGAGTCGGAGTTATTTGTTTCATTCAATTGAAAACTGTCCCTTGCCCCTTCTGAAGATAGGCGAAGATGTCAAGATTTCGTCCATATCGTTGCGAACGCAATTTTTGTTGTTCGGTTGGTTTATTTATGGTCGTTGCACCGCTAGGCGTGTAAATCTAGGACCTTCCGTAGCCGATTCCGATGGTGGCAATGCAATTCCGCTGGATTTGTGCCAGTTGTCCAAGTCGAAAGTCGCGGTTTAAAGAACGAGAACGTGGCCTCGAGTTTTCCTTTCATCGAATGGCCCTTTGTGCCCTTGGGGACCTCATCGACTCGGTTACAGCCGGCATTCGTATCCCGGAAGTAGGCAATTCGACATGTTTGCCCGACCGAGCTGCCCGTGCTCGCGCCGCCCGGATAAGAATACAAAGTTTCGATTTAAATCTCTCTCTTTTTTCCTTTCAATGTTTTCGCCCTGCTTGTCGCCAAATGTCTCTGTCCATCTTGAAGAAACGCAACGGAGATGGATTTTCTTTTTGGAGAAGAAACGCAAGAGTTTCGCAAACGAAATGAAAATGCAAAAGCATATCGTTCATTGCAAGCAATAATAACGAACGAACGAACGAAAGAATCAATTTGACGATTCGAATTCTACTTTCCCAGCGAATTGAAACGCGGAGAAATATCCCTCGCCGCGGGTCTAATCAGATTGTGCCATGTCGCCGTAGAAATGAACAGCAAGTTTAAATGATTTCGTACTTCTTAGTGTATTTACACGTGTCGTTCACCGCGTAGCTCCCTTTCATTTCTGAAATGAAAACTTAATCCCTATCCCCGTTAAACGGGGAACGTACGACGGCCTGTATATAATATATAGAAGTGGAAAAATTGACGGTACACTCCGTACGAAAGCAAGCCGAATGCGTGGAACGAGTCTCTCTCGTCCAAGTCCCGGTTACCTTTCACAGAAATTGAGCTTGAACGTCTCGCGAGCACGCTTTTGAAAATGACGTTGGACATCTCTGCGAGGGACAGATGAATTTTATAATATTACATTTCTTTAATTGTTTGTACAATTTGCGACTTATCAGTTTACTAAAAAAAAAAAAAAAAAAGAAAAAAAATTACGCTGAGCGCGCGACAAAATTTGTAGAAATGATCTATCTCCGCTGCCAATGGGGCAAAAGTTCATCAACACCGAATGGAAAGAGTACAAAGGGCGCATGTAGGTAGGTGTCTCACGCGTAATTTTTATTTTCCTCTTTACACGCTGAATCGCCCTGTTCTCTCCTGTTTTCCACCCTTCCCCGTGTTTGCCCCGTTCCGTTCTGTGTTCGCCGACGAGCCACGTACGAGGATATCGCGCGTGTTTGTCGAACGGAACGTTCAGCAACAAACGTACACTTGCAAAAGCGGGTAGAGACGCGCGACGATTTCTTTCGCGCGTGAAGAGGGGAGAACGTGTGTGTTCTCGAACAATTTCGTTGGTAGACGGGCCAACGAACCGGAGAATATCATTCCGCGCGTTATTGACGCGGCGGACCGGCTAACTTTTCAATTATTCGCTCGGCCAATGGAGATACTGAAACGCGATGAAGAATCGATTTATCGAGCGCCGAACGACGTGACCAATCGTTCCGTGTAAAGTAACACATCCAGGCTTGATAATTCCGCGTTAAATCGCGCCGGTTTCGAGTCTACGCTCTCTACGCCATCGATAGACCAGCGTTTCTGCGACAAACCGTGACGTTTACTGTGCTTTGACGATAACTTATAATATACAAGGAACAATCACGTACGTTTCGTTCGGAAATTTCAGGGGACACACGTAATTTAGAAACAGTATGCGAAATATCCAAAGTACAGTTTTTCGTAACGCTTTCTACCAGGGTTCTATTGTTATTTTCTCAAAGATGTTGCACAGATCTAACAAATCGATGATCGAATCCCTTGTTCTTTTTCAATTACAATAAATTGTCTTGAAAGTTCGCTAAAAATCGATCGGAAATATTCAAAGTATTTGTTTTAATTGCCACGTGAAACAATTTTCTATCAAGGTTCTACTTCTTCGCAGTCCAATGATCGATCGATCAATTTCTTTTTTTCTTTTTTTTTCTTCTTTAACATTTACAATAAACTGATTTGAAACACTGGACAGAGAGAAACGGGACACCTACTTGTTTGCACTTTTGAGAACGGGAAAGAGGTGAACGAGAGTGATACGCGTGTAATACGCGCTTAGCAACGTGGTGACAGATGTAGATTGGCCGAGGATTAAACCGTTTGGTGGCTGCAAACGTTGGCCAAAGGCATGGGGGGAGAGGTGGGGGAGAAAGATGAACAGAATGCGTCTAGAACGATTGCCGATGAAAAAACCTTCGGGAAAATCGATCGCGTCGGTCCCTCGTTTCCCGTGGTCTCCTCTGGTCTCCAGGGGTTGTTCAGAGAACAACCCCTCTGAAACGTCCCCCGATTCTATCCTTATTTTAGGCCCGTTTGTCCTCGAAATAGTTAACGAGATTCGTCGCGGGGAGCTTTCCCGAACGTAGCAGGGGGGGGGGGGAAGAAGTGAAGAAAATACGAGACGAGGAGAGTCATCCGAGTTGAAAAGTATAAGTAGATTGCTGCTGGATTCGAAGGTGTCGAAACTCGAAGGGGGTGACTGAAGGTGTAACCCCTTGCTTCGCTACGCCTGCCTCCCTAAAACTCGCGTTACTCTCGCTTTCACAAATCGATACGCACTTTTACGAGCTTTCGTTCCGTTTCATTCCGTCGTTGCTAGTCCTGCGCGAGTCTCTCTCTCTCTCTCTCTCTCTTTCCTTTCCCCTTGGAGTGTCGGCACAAAAAGCTTCGAGGCCTCTTATCGCATTTTCTTCCTTTCTTTCGGGCCTCTCCTTCCACGGGTCTCCGCGGCGGGAAATAATGTTCTTTGACGCCGAGAGAGCGTCTCGCGATCTCTCGCTTCCACGGCGAGGAACAACGGTGCGCACGAGAATTCCTTTGAGCCGTCTCGTCGAAGGGAAAAGGGACAAGCTTCCGTGCCGTCTCTGCTCGATCTCGTTGCTCGATATTCGTTTCCCGTGTTCCGCCGCTCCGTGGGAATCTCGTTGCACATCCACCGGCAACGCGCCCGCGGCCTGTCTACCTCGGGAATTTCCACGGAGAGGCCCTTTGACAAGTTGACAAGCACCGCCGCGTTTTCCAAAAAATTTTCCGCGACGGCGACGTTGTTGTTTTCTTTGCCGGGCGCGGCGCGCTTCGCGCTCTCTCACGCGAGAGCTGTTCGAAAGTTGGGCGAATCTGGGACGCGACTGGGTTCACCGTCGCGTAAGCGATTGACCGATATTGTTACATCGCATCTTCGGCGAGAGAAAAGCTTTGGAGTAATCAGCGAAGCGAGGGATGGATTTCTTTACGCCACCGAGCAGTGACCCTCTTAAGCGGACCAAAGGCGGACGCTTAAAAGGGGTAGCGTGTTCCGCGCCGAAAGAACATTTTGTTTGAATTGTTTTAGGTTTGGATACATATATACTTTTAACCTCTTGCGCTAAAATGACGTGTCACGCACATCGAGAATTTTTTTGTCCGAAAATTGCAATATTTTCTCAGTTTTAAGTATATTTAAGTATAATCCGGACAAAATGAATAATAAATTTACTACTTGTTAATAATTTCTATCTGCAGTGATATCGTACCAATGCTAGCGCAAATAGTTAAGGTATATAAGTAACGTCACTTTCTGACACTGTAGAAAATTTTATTTTATTTAAAAGTTATTACAGCTTCAATCTGCAATATAATTTAACAATAAACACATTAAATGTCAATGTATTTAACTAAAATATATTAGGCATAACATAGATTATGCTATAACATATTATATATTATAGCATAACATGTTATAATAAGTAAAATTATATATTTAAGTAAAACAAAATAGGCGAAACAAATAATAAATTTACTTCTCAGTTATACTTCTCGATAATTTCTATCCGGTGGTATTGTACCGACGAGAGTATCTCGAAAAGAAAGCGACGATTTATTGTATACGGTTCGGTCACTCGTTATGGTCCGCAATCAGTTGCCAGCGCGATTGGTTAAATTAAACGAAGCAATCAATTATAATAAAGCAGTAATTATCAAGCGATTGTAATTGAGCTAAATTTCTCGGGAATTTCTTGAACGTTAAACCTACTGATACTTCATGTGTATCTACTATTTTTACTGTAGTCAGTCAAAATGAACGGTTCTTTAAAAAAAATATATATATATATTTTTTACACTTTGTTAAGGATTGTATAGATTTATTAAATGAATCGTGGACCACTATAACTGGAGTAAAATTTAATAATTTTATCTAATATTTATTCTAAAATTCTAATATTTATTAGTATACTGTAGGTATTACTATACTATGTAGCTATATACTATTGTACCGAAATACGACTATACCAGTATCTGAAGCATTATCCATTGCGATAATAGAGTAGTTACCTAAAAATACCGGTATTTCATCTAGTGTTTGTAATACCGATTCGAACTGAATCCAAGAACGTTCACGAGCAAGCATATCGCACATCTCTGTGTACAGATGCGTTCGTGCGACGAGTAAAAGTTCGTTAACATCGCGTTATAAAAATTTATCATTTCATCAAACTTCGAAAGTCCGATAATTGCGCGTCCCCCCCCCCCTCCCCTCCTCTCCCTCCCGAGAAATTAACTGCAAGTTTTAGATAATTACACGCCGCGACGCGACACACATATACATAAATCAACGACAGTGCGTAAAGCGCGTCAGGTATTAAACCCATCGACGCTCAACTTTAGCACGTACGACGCTGATTACGATAATTGCGTGCCTCCCCTCCCCGTCCCTCAATCACGTAAAATACACACATTCCACAAACATTCGCAAACATTCACAAACACGGAACATAATTCGCAAGAAGCCAGCAGCCGATCGAGCAAAATTTCTTCGTTGCGACTAGAATTTTTGCTTAATCTCCTTTCTCTCCGCGAAGCAAGGAGAGGAACCAAAGAAAGAGAAGGAACAAAAAGAGGTCGCCTGACCTACGGGCTCGTGTCGTGTCATCGAGTATGTGTGCATGTGTGTTAAACCGTGCGCGTTGCGCAAATAGGTTGCCGTGCTCATTAAGTATACGAGGTAGAAAAACTGTCCGCGGTCCCAGTGTCGGATATATGCACGTTAGAGTTAGGGGACCCCTCCATCCAGGGGTGGTTGTACTATTGATTTTTTTCGCCCTGTCCCGTTGAATTATCGAGAGGCTCTCTCTCACCGGCGATCCTGCTGGCACATTGTACTGTCCTCTGCACGAGCCCGCCGTATAGAAAAATTCAACGGGCGTTAAAGGCGAAGATGATGAAGAATCATCTCGCGGATCAACGTCCTCGTCCGTCTCTCGTACCGATGAGTATTTCGTTAACGAGAATCGAGATCTGGATCGACCTTGCCACCGCGCGAGTTTTACGTACTTCCCTTTAGCGACTATATAGTTCGAAATATGTTGAATATTCATCTATTAGTCTTTTAATTTTTAACTTGATTCTTCAGTTCTTTTCTTTTTTCTTTTTCAATTTTTTTTTTGATACTCTTTGAAAAAGTATCGAGAACATCATGTCGAGAAGTATACTCGAAGAAATACGTGGAGCTATCGTTTTATTACCCCGCGAACAAGTGAAATTCACAGGGGATGCTTTTCGTACGAGCCTTTTCAATTGTTCCATTCACGTAAGAAACATAATGCAACATACAGCCTCAATCTGCCCGATCGCCAGTCTCTCTGTTTCTTTCCCTCTCAATTTTTCAGCCAAGACACTCTACGCTATTTCTATTTCTCGAATGGACATTCCATTTTCATAAAACTAAGAACTCGCTCGCCCTCTCTCCAGCGGATAGCCGAATAAAACGTCCGGAAGGGTTGAAACTCGAGCAGAGCTTTCATTTACACTCGATCGGTTTTATAATAGTTCCGACGCGATACTTCCAATTAGACTGTCGTGCGATCGAGTGGGCAAGCGTACGCGGAAAATTAACGAATATTCACCGGCATTTTCCAGGGACGACGATACCAATTACGATTATTGATTGAGAGCTGTCGCGTCTCTCTCTCTCTCTCTCTCTCTCTTTCTACATATATATATTTTTCTCTCTTTCTCTCTATCTCTCCGTAAAACCGTCGACGCGCGAGCGAACCTCGGTGTCTCTCTCTCTCTATCGGAAAGCCGTGAAATAATAATTCGCCGGCGATATTAGGTGTAATTGTTGTCCCTGAACCAAGAGAGAAAGAGAGAGAGAGAGAGAGAGTGGGAGGATAGAAAGGGTTGTTGCTTCATCGACTGCAACGAAGAGGAACGATCTCGGCGGAGGACACACACCAGCATCACAGGCACCACCCTCTCCTCCTGTCGTTTTCCAGTCCCATGCACCGCTGTATGGCATTACATCCAGCCAGGGTGCAGTTTAACCGTAATAACGGACGGAGGTGTAACACAGCGTTAGATTAATCGAGCGAGTCGCCCACGTATGGCGTATGGCACGTAGAACATTTCTCTCACCTGCCCTTTTTTCCTCTCGCGCTCTCTCGCTTTCTCTCGTCCACCTTTTTTTTTCTCTTTCTCTTCTCCTTGCTGCGTACGTACAGGCTGTTTCACGTCGTTAGCCGCCGCGGTGGAGGAACTTTAGCAGCATGCATATTCATTGAAACAGGCTAAGACAGAGTCGAAATATCGGTACGGAATCTAGATATTAATCGATTAATGGATCATTAGGGAAGTGAGCGAAATCATTGTAGTCGAAGATGATGATTAATTATAATAATCATTGATCATAAAATGATTGCACTTTTGATCGTATAATTGTATCGGTACTTCTTGTAGGGAATTAAGTGCGTAATAGAATTTTAATATTCAAGAAGATTTTCCATCAACTAGATATGTCACAAAATGATAAACCTTGACAAATTGTTCTAAATTCAAAAGAGTCCACGTAGATAGATATCCTCTCTGATCTTTATCTACTAGAGAAACATTTAGTTATGTATTTAGAATGGCACAACCGTATTCAAACGTGTTATGACGATGTACAGATCGTAACGAAATATAAAACGTCGCTCGAAATTACTGATTACAAGTTGCAAAAGCCAGTCAAAATTGCCGATTTATTTTTGACGACGATCACGATCACAATGTAATCGATCGTTGTAGAACTCTCTGTGTTCCGGAGTCGCGAGACGACTTCAACCACAAGTCTGCAACAGTGACCTGTTGTGCGTGTGTCCCGCATCTTTCTAAACTTTGATCCAAAGTTTTTGAAACGTCCTGTACGCGACGAAAGCGAGCGACAATACGAAGAACGGGAGACCGGTCGGATGGCGAGGAGCCGAACAATTCTCGTCGTATTCTGTCGTCGAGGCTCGTTAAGCTTACGTTTGAACAAGTCGCGGCCGATTTATTGATTGTTACGATCGTTAGACATTCGAGTGCTGCTGCCATATTGCTTGTGTAAATCGTATGCACGAGTAGGAAGGGTGATCGTTTGTTTGTTGGTGATACAACGTGTTAGCGAACGTTTCTTTCTTCGGGCCGGCACGCGACGAAGGAATAAAGAGAACACATAGAAGCGGTTTCGGCTATATTGAATGCAAATAATTGCATTGTATGCGTTCGACTGTGCTCTGCCCGAGCGTAATGGGAGGTTTCCAATAATTGAAATGCAGATTTTGAGCCCACAGGGGTTTGCTCTTCGCATGTGTGATTCAAATTTCGCACAGTGTAAAACTTTCGCGTTCATTCTCGTCGTGAGGAAAATCGTTTGGAAATTTCGTTAGAGCAGAGGTGGCTGACTGGCGTTTCCTTTTCCCCCACTTTTCTGATCGCTAGCGCCTACCCCCTCTCCGCTGCGTTGAGAGTATCGCGTTCACACCGCAATACTCGCGTCAGCAAACGATATAAGTTGCTTCTTTTTCTACTGTAGTTGCTGAAAATTGAAGGAAGATGGGAGAAAGTCGTTTTTTTTTGCATGGCCCGCCGAAGAACTAATATTCGTGGCGGAGGAACCCGCCGGCTGATTGAATGAGCGAGCAAAGAGGTTCGCCGCTTCTGCATTAGAGAATCGTAACGAGCAATTCTCGATTTCCCTCCTCCCGTTGCATCGAGTTCTCCCGAAGAATGTCCCCGTGGTTTTAATGAAACCCATTACGCGTTCCACGACCTTCTCCAATCGTCGGTTTCGTGTTTACATTAAGCGGCTCTCCCTTATTCGCGCGTCTGGAGAATCGGTCGATATCCCAAACGCGTTTTTTCCAAGTACGTCGGCTCGTCGACGAGCGATCGGCGTCGCAACAACGTTGGAAATCTCGTTGGTCGAAACGGGGTAGGTGGTTGAGGGAGAGAGTGAGGGAGAGAGAGAGAGAGAGAGAGCTCGTGCTCCCGGAGAGCGGTGCTCGACAACGAGAGTCGAGTGAACGGTACAATTTCATCGACGGCTCCGGCAATAATCTCGTCGACAATGCGGCCGTTCCACCGTCAGGAACGAGTCAGCTGGTATCTTCGATCCGTTCTCGACTCGATTCCAATCCGACAGCCGCTGCTTTCAACCGTTCCCGATGCTTTCGATCCTTCGAATCGCAATTGGCCCCCGTGGGCTGGAAAAATCTCGATGATATCGTGCCGCTGCCCGACGCGATAACGATTCCTTTTCGTTTACCCGACGCGGTTTTATTAAACAAAATACACACCGACGCGGAGAAATCGAATTCGAGACGGAGCGTAACGTTGCCGATGCCATGGTTCATAAAAAATTTGCATCAGTTCGCTGTTGATGAAAGCGACATGGTATCGAATCTACAAGGAAAACCATTTTTATACCAATGCTATAAAAAGTAGTTTGCTTTCATACGTTACATGTGTCAGTATTGGAATTCACACTGTTTATACAAATTCGAAATAAAGAAGGACATACTTAAATCCAGCTAACAGCTAAATTTATAAAACTATTCGCAATTGCTGATAATTGTAACGAAATTGTAGGTGTGATGTTGCATGACGTAAGAAGAATAATAATAACATTTTAATAGAAGAAATTCTTGAGGATAAAGTTGTGCAATCGTGAGTTAATTGTTATTCGAATCGAATTCGGGATCGTTCGCGCAAATTAAACTTCTTATTGCTTCTTACGAAAATTTATGAAATAACGAAGGAAATTTTTTCCCAGAAAATTGACATTGCGTGTCATGAACTTTTATATACTACACTATACTTTTGGTGATTGCTTTAATCAACAAAATTTCACGTTAAACACCATTTGAACAGGATGATTATTTCCAACGCTATATCATTTTCATTCAAAGTGGTACTTCATTCGCTATTTTGTAAATAAATTGCTGGTAGATGATACAGAAAAGTATTTTCGAAGGCAAAGAGTTAAACGGCGTGTTCAATGGAGGCATAGTGGCTAAAGACATGAAGTCGTATCGAAAGGGTTAGAAATTTAAAGTGAACGATACAATTTAAATTTAGGTACAAACACAGGTCTAAACTTTATAAAATGGATTTAAATGGAATTTATCAAATGATACCGATTACTTACATATGATCAATAACATGTACGTTACAGTCGTAACGTAGGATCATGAGGCACTTGGTTCCTAGATGTAAAAGGATTAAACGCGCGATTAAGGTAGAACAGAGCGGGGACAACGATTCATTATAATTTTAAACCCACCGCCGCCGGATCGGTCGTGTCTGGCTTCCATTAACGTTATAAACGAAAACGGTAGCTTGTTCTCGGGTCGCCAGTGGCCCCGTCTAGTTTTGTTTTCCCTGGAAACTTACCCTGGTTAAACACTCCACCGGAGCGTATCGTTTCGCATTCTGTCATATTTAATTAATTTGTCACCCGTGTCAACGCTCTTGCAGTTTATTCACGCATCATTAAGAACAGAGACCGAATCGGTATTACGGATATCGGTAAAATAACGGTATTTTTAGGTTATTATTCGATTACGTTTGATGAAACCGAAATGGTGCGAGTACCGGTATGATGCTATCAAAACGATGTTAGGTCGATAGATGTATTTCGGTATAATACCGATATAATACCGGTAAGTAAAATATTAATATATTAGAAAAGGAAAAGAAGGTTTTTCATAACGCTGCCGATAGTAAATTTGATGACGCTTATACACGTATCCTTTATTATTTATAATACTAATTCATCGTTGTATCTCCATACAATATCAGCCACGATACTTTTACTTAATTTTAAAAGATGACCGATTTCTCGATACGTTTTTCCATTTTCTCGGTGAAAAATAAATCAAAAGAGGAGTTGAAACAACGATTGATCGTAGAATGGATGAATATTTCGCTAAATTACTTGAAAAAAATTACTGGAGATATGCCTAAGCGTCTGTGATATATTATTGAAATTAAGGGCTACCTAACAGAATATTAATTATTGTTTATGTTAACAATTTTCAGGTTCAAATATTGTAGTTCTTCAAATGTCCGAATATTTTTGCCACGTTACATTTCGACATAGTTTAGTTTATTGTTTGATATTAAGAAAAGTACGTGCAATAAATAAATAAAATTTACGTTACTATAAACTATAATGAATGTTCTATTATATTATTAAAAAATTAATCCAAATTTACTATTACAAACGATCGAAATCCACAATAATATTTCGAATAGCATGATGTCCGAATATTAATAAGAGTCACTGTACGTAGAAAATGAAAAATATGTTTTCGTCAGTAAAGCGGTAACGTACCGGTATATATTTCGGTATTTTTACCGTTGTGGACGTCAAATACCGATAAAATACGTATGAAAATACCGGTATGACCGTCTATATACCGTCTAAACCTCAAAATATTTTGGTTTTCAGTCTCTGATTAAGAACACAAGTCGAAATGTTTTTTCGTTTCTTGCCCATTTTCGAGAAAATGAATATTCAAAGTAGAACACGCGTCCTATTATAAAAAGGAGAAAGGAGAGGAAAAAAAAAAAAAAAAAAAAGAAAAAGAAGTCGTATTTCCCTCGACGATCCTGTCCGTATTACAAAAATTTGCCCCGTCTACTCGAACGTAAATGCCCCGCCACTCCGTTCGAATTTCCTCCGTTCCGCGCGATTCATATAGTCCTCCGGCGCTCATTCATATTCCCCACCCTCCACCCGGTTTTCAAAGGCTCGCGTTTTTCCCGTTGAAAGCGTCACCGCGTCGCCGTTAAATACCATAGAGCCCCGGTGTAGGACGTGGAGGACACGCGCAGAGGTACGAGGCGTTATAGCCTGAGTCGTCGGCGAGCAGATCACCAGACTGATGACACCTCATCACGCGATCCCACTCTCTCTCTCTCTCTCGAGCGACGTGCACGCATGTGTGCTTGGATTCCACGACGTAGCGTTTCACTAGCCACGTTACGTACGTGTCGATCCTCCGTTTCGCGCGCTAAACATATGCCCGAAAAAATCATGTCGCGCGCGCGTTCCTTCGGTTCACCAGCGGGATTTCTCGCCAGCGTCAGATGTTCGTACGCGTGCATGAGTTTTAACCACACGAGCAACGAATTAACCTTTTTTTACGAAGAAAAATTCGAAAACGATCAGATAGGAAAAAAAGAAGAAGAAGAAAATTGTACCAGGAAAGTTGCCGCAATTGTGAAAACTGTTTATTGATTTATCTTTTCTTTGTTCGTAGTGCGCGAACAATATTTATATAACGCGTGCATACTGCGGATAAAATTATTTTTGCGTGTTTCATGCTGCATTAATTTCTTCACACCGTTGCTAGCAACGAAAGCTGATATTGAAAAATTTGCGAGTTATTTAACGCATTGTGCGACCGGTCGTGTTTGCACTCGCGCTGGCAGCTGATTGCGGACCATAACGAACGACCGAACCGTATACAATAATTCGTCGCTTTCTTCTTTGAACTCATCGGCAGAGATTATTCAGTAGCAATAAGTTTGTCATTTGTCTTGCCTATTTTGGTTTACTTAAATATACTTAAAACTGAGAATATATTGCAATTTTGGCACGTTAGTCCAGCGCAAGTGGTTAATCTTTGACACTCGGGCACAAATTTGCAAAGCCCGTTGTGCGCCTATTACACGTAGGTGACTGCTATACAATTTATCACTACAAAGTAATTACTAAAAATATATCATAAGAGATGTACAAAGTTTTATTTAAAACTTCATTCTGTATGAATAAAGTTTACTTAGGCAAACTTAGTTCTGTATAAATGAAGTTTACTTAGATTGTTTCACTTTCATACTCAATCGCGAAATAATAACCAATTTGCGTAAAATTGCCGGGCGTTTTTATCAACGCGTTAATATGAATTTTATTTCTTTACGGAATCGATCGTATAATCAATCCTAGAAACATTTTTCGAAATCACGAAGTCGACAAAGGCTCCTACGAGCTGTTCGAAGAATTGCTCGCGTCTGACGAGCCATTATGCCACTCGTACCCGGCTGGCATCGAAGGTGAGAGAGAGAGAGAGAGAGTGTGTGTGTGTGCAACAGCACATGTTTCATCGTGGACGATCGTAATAAGCGCGTTAACAATGGGGGCCCATGGAACGGAGGCTGACCCAGCTGGCCCTTCGATTTTTAACGCTTGTTTGCCACCTTCGTGCACACGCGCCTCCGTATTACCAGCAGCCCAGCGCAAGGACACAAGCTGTACAACCAGTGTTCCTCTCTCCCTCTTTTTTACACGACTGGTAACACATGTTGCGTGGAGTGTGTGTCCCATTGTCTCGCGTCCGTGGCCGGCTCTCGTGCCGCACACCGGGTGACGGACGAGCAAAAGGATTTCCGATCGCACACGCCTCATCTGGCCAGCGCCATCAGTGATCTCTTCGATCAACCGGCACGTTCCATTCTTTCGCCATCCTTGCGATCTCGAAATTACGCTCGTCCAGCTGGTACAATTCGTTGCTTGTGCAAATTGCTTGTATCTTCGCGGGCCTTGATGGCCTTGCAGTCAACATTCACGAACAAACGATCGTACTTTTCCTTCGAGAAGAAACATGTCGCTACACATGTAGACATTTTCGTCTACGTCCTCGTCTTCTTCGAGTTCTTTTTTTTTTTTTTTTCGAATACGAAGGTGTAATTTTCACCAGCTCCTCGATTCTCTCGCAATAGAAACGTAGCTACTATCGCCTGATCCTCTGAACCTCGATTTTACCCAGTTTACATTCTAAGCGAGCGAATCACGACGAAGAAATTTTCGTCCAATTGCGAACGCATTGGAAAGGTGAACGGAGTGAAAAGTGACGATCGTTCCGATACGAAGCCGTTTATATCGAATTTGCATATTTTTCTTGATCGATTCCTTTCTCTCTCTCTCTCTCTCTCTCTCTCTCTCTCTCTCTTTCTCTCTTGCCGCGGCAAGGCGACCCAGTTGAAAGCGAAACGAGGTAGGCGGCCGCGTAGACTATCGCGTGCCCGAGCTAAAAAGACAGGAAGACCGGGGTTGAAAGGAAACAGGGTCGAGAGGAAAAAGGGAACACGCCCAATGGTATTTGCAGATTGTGATATCGCGTAATGGAATCGAGGTGGTGAACAAATTGCGAGATAGGGAGACAAAGGGCGAGAGGAAATAGCCGGCGAAATGTAACGCGAGTTAATTAAACTCCTCGACCTAATTGCCTCCCCCCCCCCTCCCCCCCGTTGAAGCGTCTCGTGTATGGTTGTTGCTGCCTCTTCTACCCTTACTGAACATCGTATCAAGGATATACGCATTCTCAAGAGTGTATTCCAGCGATTTTCAGCGAATCTAGTCTCTTCTAGTAGGGGCAGTGTTCCCCCGCCACGCGATCTTCGTCTCGTTAAATTTTACGAATTTTTCGTAACCGCGTGGTGTGCGTGGACGCGGTGAAAGGAGAGTGGAGACTCTCGAGGCCGATCGAAAGAACCAAGGGGATAAATAAAACATGAAGTATTTTCGAAGAGACGAGCTTGAGAAACGCGGTTCGAGGTTGCTTTCTATTGGCAGAACACGGGTTGGGGAGGGGATCATAGCACGTCTCGAGGATGATAAGCGTGAAACCTTTAATGACATTGCCACTTTTGTATTCTTTGCTCGTCCCCTCTGCTGTATGTACATACGTATACGTGAATACATTTGAACCTGAATGATGCTAGATATTAATAGCATTAAAAAGTATATTGTTAGACAGGAGAGAGAGAGAGAGAGAGATTCGTTGGTGAATAGGGGATCGAATAGAATACCTGTACCGGGTGGATAAAAATATCCTCGGGTGGAGTGCAAGAGCGTTCAAATACGGAAAGGAGGGAATCGTCGAACTTTCGTCGCATCCTTTATTCCGGGAGGTGCAAAGATTGTCGTCCGCCGCCGTTAAATGGGACTATTAAAAGTTTCAAGCCGGCCGGCGGCTTTAAGGCGCGAAACTATGAAACTTCTTAAGTGGTGTATTTAAGATAAAAAGAAAAGGGGAACGGAGCCGGAGCCAGTTTCATCGCTCGCGCGGTTTTTATGCATGAAAAGCGGAAATGGACCTTTGTGACGCACACTCGGATTACAGTGTGTCCCCGTAAGAATGAATAATAACCACCCTTCGTTACGAGGGAACGATGAAGATATTCCCTCCTTTTCGATACTGTCGCCGGATATAAAGCTTGCAAAGTCCCGTATTATTAGGTTTGCGCATTCGAATCATATCATCACCCAGGAAACCGCACGAATGGCCATGGGGGTCATTGATGACCGGCGAATCGAAGATTAGTAAAAACGCATAATAGTTTAAAATTTTTCTGCTAAAATATCAGCTTCGTTGCTACGATGGTGTGAAGAAATTAATGCAGTATAGGACAAAAGTAATTTTATTTATAGTATGTATGTTTGTGTAAATATTATTCGCGCATGTCGTATCGAAGCACTGCAAACAAACAATATGTAAATCAATATTGTCTTCTCACAGTGAAGTGTTTTGAATTTTTCTTTTTGTAATACCTTCTACGAAATATAGTCTTCTTTATAAGCGTCTCGTACGCGGAGAAGCACAACCCTCGATTTCACTACATCGTAGAAATAAAATATCGCAAAAAGTAAGTGAAAATTGGAGAAACGCCGTGACCTACTAAAGCAAATCCATTAACTACGTTTGTATATCTCAACTTATGCAGATAATACTTTAATATTAAATAATAATATTAAAATATTGAAAATATTAAATATAATAAAAATATTATAATAAATATTATTGTATAAATATCATAATAATAAAAATATTATAATAAAAATAAAAATATTAATATTAAATATAATAATATTAAATAAATACTATATTTAATATAATACTATATTATTACTATACTATACTATTACTGTACTATATTATTACTATACTATACTACTACTGTACTATATTATTACTATACTGTACTACTACTGTACTATATTATTACTATACTAGTAATTAATACTATAATATTGTATAATAACAAATTCACGTTGGCAAACACGCAAAATTAGTATGACATTCAACGAATGTTGACAATTAAACCGTGTCTTTCTTTTTTTTTTATCACATTCTCGTTGTTATCACATTTCATTGTTATTAACATTTAACGACGGCGCAATCAACGTCGAGTCATCGTCCTTTTAAAAGCCAATCGCTCGCGAGCAGGATCGTTCTCTCGCCGTGGCGTCGTTCGGCGATTTTACGAGGAGCCGTTGTTGTTCGTGCAACACGTGTCAACGACACGCTTTCAGCCTCGCCATCCTGTGCATTTACCTTCCACGTAGATTATTATTTCTGGCTAATCTGCACGAGTTACGTCGACATCCACGATGTGTACAGGTCGTTACTCCATTTTTCTCAGCCGCTTTAATCGCATACGGTTATTTGCATACGTTTCTCGCGAGCATGCCCAGCTATTAATTTCCTTCGCCAAGAGTTTCCTTTTTTTTTTTTTTTGGATCGAAACCTCGTGGTCGAGATAACTTTTTTGCAAACGTAGTCGGATGATTAATCGATGATTAATTGGTTGTTCTCTAATTGCGTTTGTAATTTTGTTCCTTTCCAAGGGTTTTCTCCCAAATTGAAGCCTTTTCGGAGCCCCTTTAATTTATTCACCGCCGGGAATAATAAATCTCGAGGCCACGGCTAGAATTCTGGACACCTAGTGAAATCAATCTCGTTATCGAGTAAATGAACCGCGGTAATGGCACGTTTGTTACGAGCAAAGTGTGTCTTAGTTTTGTCAGTCTTATCAAGATATGTACATGATCTATAGATTCTAATCTTGTACCTAAGCTTCTTTTGAACGACCGCTACTTTCTTCACTTCTGTGAGTCAACGAACTCTCCATACCCGAAACCCACTAATTTTGTGTTCCCTAACTATTGGATCTTAGAAAATCGTAGTCACGAGCCTAGGAAGATCCGATTCTCTCGTAAACTGCTGTTCAGAGTTCAGTTTAGGTAAACTGCTCGAGATCCAAGAATCAATTTATTCGTCATATGGAGTAGCTCATCTACAAAGAAGACTAGAATCACTCGTAGACGTTGTTAGGAATTAGTCACGCACGAATAAACTCGTCCAAGGAATGAAAGTACGAATAGAAAACGATATAATAAAGTAGGGACAAATAAAGGAGGCACAGCAGAGAGGATCCACAAGTAGTGTATAGTATAGCATTGCAGCAAGCATGAGCCAGTCATTGTAATATTTTTACATCCACAAGTTTCTACATGGAGTGGAAGTCTCGTCTCGTTCAAATAAATAGCTCTCTGAAACTGTAAAGTATAACCCTTTCAGTGTAACAGCGTTCACCGAAAATTCCACAAAAATAAAGTATGACTCACAATCAGGGAGACAACTCTATCAGGTTATTGTCGTAGCAAAGGGGCCCGGTGTGATCCCTGGGACCAACGATTCTCGAACGCATCTGGCGACCACGTGCTCCACGAATTCCACCCCGTGGCGAAGTGGCTTGTTCTTCCAGCAGATCGGTTCGTTAAAGGATCGGCCGTATATCCAAGTCGGGACTAGGACTATTCTTCGTCGTCTGATCGACGAGCTAGGTCGCACGTGTTTATCGAGACCATTCGACAAAACGTGCCTCGAATTCGCTCTGGATCCTTCTCCCGGTTACGTTGCTTCAGGCTCCTTCGCTTAGTCTGGGAAAAAGAGTTTTACGGTCTGTCGGAGGCGAAGAAGCCTGGAAGAGTTCTTCCCTCGAACGAGATTGTTACCGCTACGACCCGATTGCCGGGGATCTCGGTAAATTGCGTTCGCAATTACGAAATTTTGTCGCGGGCACTCGCCATCTTTGGGACCCCCCTTTAATTACTTTCGTCCGATTTAGTCGAGCTTCTCGAATATTATTAGGAATGTCGACACTTTATTAATTATTCTAATTTTTTTTATTCTATTCTTTATTTCTAAATTCTTTTCATAATTTTTATTTTCAAATTTTTTCAGTTTAAATAATTTCTCTGTAAATTCTTTCAATAGTATCTAATTCTTATATATATAAATATAAATTCGATTCTGTTCTATATATATATATATATAGAATATAGTAGTAGTAATTAACTTTATTTCGGCCTCGGAGCCATGAAATGTCGACTTGGTGTACATATTTTTCTCTTTTCTCACTCACTCGTTTCTCTTATTCATTCCAATACTGTTTTGCAACGCTGCATTAAAAAACTATATTGCTTTGACTATTTTTAAATTTTACATACATTTTACTTCTGTAAACTTATTTTCTATTTTCTATTTTCTTATCTATATATAGAATATATATAGAATAGAATAGAATAGCATAGAATAGAATAGAATAGAATAGAATAGAATAGAATAGAAATTATATTTATATATATAATAATTAGATACTATTGAAAGAATTTAGAGAAAAATTATTTAAAATGAAGAAATTTATATATATATATAATAAAATAAAAAATTGAATAATTAATAAGAATTATATAAATGATATATTATCAAAAATATGAGTATTTTATTTGTGTGTGTACATACAAGATATTATTTAAAAAAATTTAGAAATAAAGAATGGAATAAGAAATTGAATAATTAATAAATGTAATTATGCAAATGAGATGTTATTGAAAATATAGATACTTTTAATAATCTCTTAATTATTTATACACTTACATTTATCTTGCAATACGATTGCAAAAAACTGAACGAAACCCCAACATGCATTTAATATTTCATAGAGAGGACAGCGACGTGTACACGCGCTGTCGTCTAGCAAAAGAAATTACGACGTAGGAAGGAAACACTTAGGACCCTTTCCTTGTTAAAAGCATTAAGGAGGCGCAAAATTGCTTTAATGCGTTTCCTGTTTATCCAATGTCCTCGTTCGTCATTCAACCATCAAGACCAAGTAATTATTATTACGTAATTAATCGGCGAATAAAAACATTTCCAATTAAGCTGCAGTCGTCGTTTCTTTCAATCTCTTTACACGCTGTCGAT
Organism: Frieseomelitta varia; assembly: GCF_011392965.1. NCBI lineage: Eukaryota > Metazoa > Arthropoda > Insecta > Hymenoptera > Apidae > Frieseomelitta > Frieseomelitta varia. The sequence continues at coordinate 107,206 of NW_025110204.1, read as the reverse complement.
ACAAGAGCGGTGCAGTGTAAATTAATTATCTCGAGCCTTCATCGAACGTAATTAACCGTAACGTTTATTAGTAATTAACTGTAACATTTACTTCTATCTTTTCTATCTTTATATTACGTTAAAGCGCGCTCAAATTATAATTATAATTAATTAATAGAGTCTGGGGAAATGATACGTTGCGTAAAGGAATACGTGAAAGTGGCGTCGCAGGAAGAGAAGTGCGATAGAATTTTCGAAAGTACGAAATTTTGTCGATTTCATCTGGCAAATCGCGAAGATCGAGAAAGATACGTGGCCCAGTTAAAAATAGATGAAGATGACCTAGGAAATTTCGAAATCTACACCATATTTCGCCACCTCTCTTAAATACAACTTCTCTCTGTCAAACAATTCTCCATCAGACGCATAATTTAAAAGTTATTTCATGTGAATCAGCCTGTATAACTTGCTAGAGAGCTTAGAGTTCATATGGTTCGAAAGAGACAGAGGACGAGGAATTTGTTATCTAATCTTGGAGCGTACTCCAGCTGCGACCACTTAAAAATATACCGTTCGTTCTTCTTTTCTTCTTGCTTTCTGTTCCTCTGTCATTCGGCCAGGCTTCGTCGGATAGAAGAAGAAGGGAAAACAAAAAAAGCAAATGAGAGGATTTCTTGCAGAATTGCGAGGGCGGTGGCGCAAAAATTAAAACACAATTTCACAATGGAAGATGCTCCATTACATTGATTACTTTTGTAATTGACGAGGCTTTGTCGCGATCGAATTGAATCGTATCGAGGCGACTCTGCTTCGCCGATGCAATTTATAAATCTGCCCGAGGAGATTATTTTAAAGTAGAAGTCCGTAGGTATTGTTCTCTCAAATTCGATCGAAGCTCAAACTTTCTTAAATTTTCGAATTTTCTTAAATTTTCTTAAATTTTCGATACGTCGCGATACGTCGTTGATATTCGAGGAAATCATTAGAATCAGAATGATGAAATCGCCAGTCGAACGTGGATAATTAACTCTTTGCACTCGACTGTCCTTTCTGAGGACATCCATGGCTAATTATAATAACTTCCGTAAATTCTTAATAAGACTCTTATTAATATAATACCTGTATGAACAATTGAAGAAATAGCTACAATTAATTTTGTCACGTACGTATAATTCTGAAAAGTAAAATTCCAAATAGATTAATTATTATTAAATAAATATAAAATTCATTGTATTACATTAGTGAATTAACTATTGTTAAATAAATAATATAAAATTATAAAAATATTATCAAAATATTATAAAAATAATATAAAATTATAAAAATATTATTATAAAAGTAATATAAAATATTATTATAAAAATAATATAAAATTATAAAAATATTATTATAAAAGTAATATAAAATATTATTATAAAAATAATATAAAATTATAAAAATATTATTATAAAAGTAATATAAAATATTATTATAAAAATAATATAAAATTATAAGAATTCACTATATATATATATATATATACATAATACGTATTATAATAAATTAATTATTATTAAATAAATAATAAATTAATTATATGTACATAACACGTGATATCCCATAACTTTCCAATTTCAATGCAATCGAAGCATTGTGTATCGTCAAACATTGATGCGAGCTTGGACTTTATCATCGAGAAACGGCCTAAAAAGTCTCTTTGCCTAGGCTTTAATTGGGTTAATCAATAACACGAAACGCGACTCTGAACTTCGAATATACATATATATATATATATATATGTATCTTCGTTCGACGTTTGTTGCGTGATCGCATTTCGATGCGTGCACGTGTCGCGGCTCGGCGAAGATGAGGCAGAGACGAGGCAAAGGGTGTTACCACGCTGCCGGTGTCTATTAACGTCGCGGGCCTATTTCCTCCGGATATATCTTGTTGCCGTGCGAAAATTCACCTCTCCTCCTCGCCTCTGCCGGCGGCGGGGGGAGGGGGGGGGGTGGATATCGATCGATCGCGTGTCCCAGAGAGTGGAGAGCTGCGGGACAGACGGAGATGAGGAGCCGCGGGAGGGGCGTGCGCGAAAGAAGGACGGAAACGCGGATCGTCCGCGTCGCTTTTCCACCGTGGCAACAGAGGGTGGAAACGAGATGGCAGGGGAGGGGGGAGGGGGGGGGAGGAGACGAACGGCCGGATGGCTCGTTTATTAAAGTTTTCGAGCACGAAAACCCTCCTTCTGAAACGGCAACCAGTTGAATACGCGTAAAAATGTTAAACACGGTACGCGCGACGCTGGCGAAACGAGGAGCGGTTGGGGGAGTGAGAGAAAGAAGAAAAATAATAAGGACGGAGGGGGTGGAACTCGGCCGTCGTCCGCTTTTCACCGCGCCATTTTTCGCGTCCTTTCAGCGACTTTCCACGGCGGCCTCGGTCCGCGCGCGTCGCGGAGAAACTTCGAGCCACCGGCCAGAAAATAGCGAGCAGATAGACGAGGGTACGGGACGGACTATAGGGAAGTGTTTTCAGCCCTCGTTGGCAACCGGATCTCTCCCTCTCTCTCTCTTTCTCTCTCTCTCTCTCTCTCTCTCTCGCGCGCGCGCGCGCCCGTTCCGTGTGCATCCGCTTCGCTGCTTGTTTACGAAAAACACACCGGGAGCAAGTTGCGCGCGTAGCTTACCGGGGCGAGAATGGATTTGCGGAGTAGCAACGTGCGAACTTTCCCGGTCAGATCGATAGGAACCTTCGAACTCTAGTGTCTAGCAACTCCAGTGAATTAATGGAAATTACGGACGCCTTCGGTCTCTCGAGTTTTTTTCTGCTGGTTTCGCTGGCAGATAAATCGCGCAGGTACACGGGGGAATTAGTCGTGTGTATATGCGAGTGGTCCTAAGGTACTTTGGATCAAAGTGAGGGGCACAACTGTGTTGGACTCCCGCGCGAGGGACTAACAATTTATACGTTTGTTCGACTTGCGCTGGCAACTGATTGCGGACCATAACGAGTGACCGAACCGTATATACGATAAATTCGTCGCTTCCCTTTTGAACTCGTCTGTACGATGTCACTGGACAGAAATGATCGAGAAGTAATAAATTTATTATTTGTTTTGCCTATTTTGTTTTACTTAAATGTTTACTTAAAACTGAGAAACTATGGCAATCTTGGGACAAAAGATTCTCGACGTGCGTGGCACGTCGTTTCCAGCGCAAGAGGTTAATTATGGTCAAGAGTGATGTTAGGAAAAGAGCGCTGTTTCCTTTCTAGTACATCTTTTTATAATTATGAGTATGTCGAGGGGACAGGGATGACCAACTATTGGAATTTGTCCTATGAACTCACAATCAGTATTAACCAAAATTGTTGGTCATCCAACAGTGTTGCAACGTTTCTATATCAACAAGCTCCGGAAGTGGAAGTCTCGTCTTATTCGAATAGAAATTCTGCAAAAGTATAATTGTTTAATTGTAACAACCTTCTAACCTCGTCACTCTGTTTAACTATGTCGTGATATGGGAGGGAGTGAAGCGAAATTTCTCGATTCGATCGGTCGAAAATCGCCGGCGAATCACGTCTGTCACAGCACGGCAATGGTGGGAAATTAAACACGAGGGGGTTACACCTATCCGTTTTTAATCGCGCGCCCGTTAGTTTTGCTTTCTTTTCCGTGCCGAGCTAGCGCGCGGAAATCGAACCGTATGATTTTCGCGTTTGGTTTGCTTTTCGTTTCTCCTTCCATGCCCGTGCGAACGATCCACGCGATTGTTCGCACTCTGAAACATGAAAATTCATTAAAAAATTTTCCTTTCTTGGATTCTACCAGTGGATTTACATTCTATTTCGTTAATTCGAAATTAACGCCTTCACACTTTCTTGCAAATTAAATTCACCCTCTTGCAAATCAAGTTCTTCGACATGTTTTTTTTAGGTTATTTAATTAGTCGAGTTGAGTTATAATACGAATTACGTTTTCTTAAGTCACCGTAATGAAAATAAAATCCAATGTAAGGTTGTTATTCCGAAATAAAGATTTGATTGCACGCACGTAATGATACTTGAACAAGAAATAATGTAAAATGATAAAAATATAAAATTAATATAAAATGTACGATATAAATTATTTAACACTAAAAGTATTTGTATACATATATGCAGATCCACCTGTGTATGTAGATTCGCTTGTTTTACATACACATTAATATAATAATTATGACAGTCTATAGGAACGATAATTGCAACAGAATAATTAATAACATCCATTAAACATGTTCATGGTTCGAAAGATTAGCCAAAATATTTCTCGCAGAGAATTTAATTTTTCTCGTCCTCAATGGAAGAATCTTCTTGAAGAAACTTGATCATTGGAAAGTAGAAATGATGATAAATATCACAAAATGAATTCAACCATGAATTTTGCAAAAATGATTCAAGTTTGATCTGCGAAAGGGTGAATCTAATTTACAGTAAGGCGAATCCGATCTGCCAAAGGGTTAATTCAGGGGGTTGCAAACTCTATTCTATTCGTAAGAAGAAATAGATATCTAGACGTACGTGTGTACATATGTTGATGTCTCATCGATATCGAATTAATGCCCAGGAATAAACACGAGGATCAAAGATTCAACTCCGAGTCGGCGAGTTATCGAATCGAATCAATTTGAAATCTTACTCAGTCTTGAGACCAAGTCGGCGAGGGCAATATCGACGTCGCGCGGTCACCAGTCGGCTCCCATTACATCGGGATCGCATCGATTTATCGTTCTCGTGATGGTCGGCGGTTCTCGCCGGAATTCGAGCTAATAATGCGACCGAAAACAATATCGAGAATCGTAATTACGGCGTACGCCCTCGTCCCGGCTCCCTTCGAATATTCTGCATATGGCAGGTTATTCGTTATCGAACGTGCGGTTTGCAACCTGTANCACACACACACACACACACACACACACACACACACACACACACACACACACACACACACACACACACACACACACACCCATCGTATATTTACGTACACGTTTCGAATGAACGTGGCACTCTGCGACACGTTTGCAGCGTATTTATTCTGGCGAAAATTATAAATTCCACGGCGACACGGCTGGCGCGATCGTTCCGGCTTTTTGACCTCTTGCGAGACTTCAGCCCGCTGGTTTAATCGACTGTCTCGCGTTTCGTAAACGGCGAGATTGTGTTTCTTATCTTGGAGGTCTTGCAGATCTTTAAGAAACTGAAATCGCCTTTACCTGCTCCCCTTTGATCGCTGGTAAATTGGAAATTCCCGTCCGCGAGGGGGAAATCTCTTTTTGAGAACAGGAGAGTGGACAGTTTTTCGAGAAAACGAATGTAAAGAAAGTCGGCAATGCAATAGAATTCATGTAAAATGGAAAACGTAAAACGAAAGATCCTCAAAACCCCCAGAAGTTATCCGAGGTCTACAAATGACACTCGGGAAGTAAAAAAGGAAATCAATCTAGGCCAATATTCACGTTAATAAGATACAATATACAAATTTCTCCTGAAATATTAAAACATCAATCAGAAAACTACAGCCAACATCCAGGAATATATCAGGAACCCAATGAAATCAATATAACTACAATAACGCCATAACTAAAAAGATAATTAAAAATATCGCAAACTATGACATCAACAACATGCTATTCAAAAAGCCAAGCTATTAAAACACGCACTAATTACACCTGCAGGCCAGCGCACACATAGATGAGATGAGCTCAATGAGAAAAGCAGAAAAGGTTTCTTGACATGCAATTTTCCTGCATCCTAAACAGAGACCAAACTAAACAATCAAAGTGATCGGGTAAATAATGATAAACAAACCACTCGTGTTAAATGCAGATAATAAGTACGGAAAGAGAGTAAAAAAGAAAAGGGTCAAGTGGATTCTACGCGAGCTATCGAGCGAGTCAAACTACAGCGCTTTTAAAATAAACGTCAAATTGTATAATTGTATAGATTGTACAATTGTATTAATATTAATAAGATAGATAAATATATAATTGTACAATTTATACACTCGTACAATATAATCATTACTATTCTTATTGAATTATATCAAGGAATATAATCGTACATATCCATTGCATGAAAAATGCGTCAATTTCGCTCGTTATGTAAAAGTACATTCATTTTCAAGAAACACCGTGTCATCAAGAGCCGTGTACCCAGGCGTGTAATTAGCACAAAAACGCTCGACACCTCGGCTAACTCGCTGGAAAGACAAAGAGTATTTTTTTCTTTTTTTTTTTTTTTTTTGTCTTGGAAACGCGCCAATGGAGCGTTCTAAAAAATTCATAGCCCTCCCTATTGCTGGAAATACGAGCAATAGGAGAAACCTGAGGCTCCTCGCGGTGGCACGATAGCGAGCAAACGCGATATCGAGTCCGCGAATGCGCGGGCATTACACGGAATGAAATAAAAGCCCGGCCAGGCATTGTCTAGTTGGATAAGTAATGAAAATAACACGAAAATAATGTCACGTTTCACCGATTGAGAACGGTGGCGCGAACGACGAACTGTAACTATTGGGGTGTTTAACTGGGGCTCGTAAATCGGTCTCGCAGAGGAGAGCGAGACGAGACGAATCTTTGAAAGGCCACCACGGTTCGCTGGTGCTATCAATAGTTCGCTGAAGAGTGCCTGCTTTACCCTGGCAACCTTTCACGCAACGGCGCAGGGGAAACTAGGGTCAGCCATAATGCCGACGTTCAGACAAAACACGTCTTTGTTGCACGCCAAAAAGAAAAGAAGTCGAGGAAGATCGAACGATCGTCCGGAGAATGGCTTCCTGGTCCTCACACACCACGAGTAAGAGGGTGTAAAGTCATTAGTGTATAGCGAATTCGATGAAAGAATTCGGATACGTATTTTGTACTTTGCTCCAGTCCGTGTTCTTTAACCTATTGCGTTGGAATGACGTGCCACGCACGTTGAGAATTTATTGTCCCAAAAATTGCAACATTTCCTCAGTTTTTTAAGTATATTTAAGTATAATCCAGGAAAACAAATAATAAATTTGTTAATCCTCAATAACTTCTATCCAGTGATGTCGTATTGACGAGTTCAAAAGGAAATCGACGAATTATTGTATATGGTTTGGTCACTCGTTATGGTCCACAATTAGTTGCCAGCGCAAGTGGTTAACGTTCGCGTTATATTTTTGAAACAAATTGAAATAAATAGTCAGAAATTGTTATCGTCGACGGTAGAAATTGCCAAGAAGTAACAAATTTATTATTTGTTTTGCCTGAGTTATATTTAACCTCTTACGCTGGAATGACGTGTCACGCACGTCGACAATTTTTATGTCCCAAAAATTGCAATATTTCCTCAGTTTTTCAAGTATATTTAAGTATAACCCAGGCGAAACAAATAATAAATTTTGTTACTTCTTGATAATATCCAGCGATATCGTACCGACAAGTTCAAAAAGAGAGCGACGAATTATTGTATATGGTTTGGTCACTCGTCGTGGTCCGCAATCAGCTGCCAGCGCAAGTGGTTAACGTTCGCGTTATATTTTTGAAACAAATTGAAATAAATAGTCAGAAATTGTTATCGTCGACGGTAGAAATTGCCAAGAAGTAGCAAATTTATTATTTGTTTTGCCTGAGTTATATTTAACCTCTTTCGATGGGATGACGTACAATTATTGTGCACGGTTCGGTCACTCGTTATGGTCCGCAATCAGCTGCCAGCGCAAGTGGTTAATCTTTTTTTTTTTTTTTTTTTTTGGTGCTCTAACCTCTTTACACCCTTGGCTACATATGTGGACAGTTAGAAGCTACTTCCGTTCTCGAAGCCGTTACAAAAATATTTTTTGAAATTCTGAAACCCAAACTCACTTGTTTCACATGTTATTTTCTTTATTTACCAAAAATGTAATGAAATTAAGTCTTCTAATTTCACATGTTATTTTCTTTATTTGCCAAAAATGAAATGAAATTAAGTCAAAGTTTCTTTGTTACTGAAATTGAAAATTCGTCCCTGAAGAAGTTAAAGTCGCTCCGACATCGAGATCATTAGCGAGCAGGTACATATTTTGTACAAACAGGTACACATTTTGTACAGGTATAAATCTGTGTCCACTAAGAATTTTGGAAATCCTGAATGGAGTCTTCTCTGCTGCTCGAAGTTTGTGCGTTCATATGCATTCAAATGTATTAGCTTCTGAAATGTTGCATTTGGCATCTGTTGCAGAAAGGAGAGTCTGTGTTCTCGATAAGGTGTTCATGGGTTATTTTGGTGTGTCCTGTTTTTAATCGGTCTAGTATAATTCTTTCTTTCTTGGTCAAATCCGCTTGGTTAAAGTCACGTACTACATCTTTGTTCGACTTGTTGCTGTCTTTAAATTTCATTAGCACACTGTATAATGTAATATTTTATAATATTCAATGTATAATGTGAATTTGTGAAATCATCGTCCACCATACAGGCAAGATCTAATAGGGGGATGAAATGAAAACGTACAGTCACAGGTCGGAGGCACGCGTAGATGGTTATTCACGTTCGAGGTGATCGTCGTTTGTCGAACAAAATGGGAGCACGGATGGAAAAGTCAGTGGCGCGAGAACAAACGACGTCGAACGACAGGGAACACAGCAAACTGTTTGCCGGCGAAGAAACTTGGGGGTCATTTTACCTCGCGAACGTCCTCTCTGGAGGAAGCACCGGCTCCTCGAGTTTGCCCAAGGAGGAAAGTCTCGTAAATTTCGCTGTAAGAAAATCGTGCTCCCATCCCGTGCAAGCGAGCCATAGCAGTCGCGTTCCCCGATCGATCCGACAGCGCTTTAGCGATATCGATCGTAACTCGCGCCACGATGACGCAGGGTGGAGAAGGGTCGTCGACCTTTAAAACTGCGTCCGAGTGCTCTAGAAACCCCGAACCCGACCCGATCTACCCGATCGGGCTTCTTCGCGTTCCTCTCTCGCGTCACTGAACAACCGGACTCTATTTTCGGTGGGACAGTCTCGGTTTGCCTTTGTCGTCGATAGACAGAGACCCTCTTTTCAAGCTGAGAGCGAGTCTGGCTTTCTTTCAATTAGCTTCCCGTCGAATTTATTCAGTCTCTCGAAAATTAAAATGGATTCTGTTTGGATCCTGGAGAATCAAGATTCCCACGAAATGGAAACTAGGAACCAGTGCAAATGGTAACTTTGGAAACGATGACTCTCTGACGATGACGAATTTTCTCTAAATTATATTTTTAATTGTAGCATGTAGTTTCCTTTAAAATAATTCAAAACTTACATTCTGCAAGACTACAGTTTGCTTTTTCATTCAAATTGAAACCAAATCTTACCACTCAAAAATATATATGTATACATATAAAATTATAACTCGATAACTCTGTAGTGTAACTCGAAGTTAATAATTCGCGTGGGAATCGACACGAAAGTATATTTTCAATGAAAGAGTTACTCTCTTGATTAAAAATAGAAATATATATTATTAAATATATTATATTTAGAAATATATTATTTATAAATATATTTTCAATGAAAGAGTTACTCTCTCGAATGAAAATAAAATTTTTCATCGGCGGTTAAATGTTTGTACAACATACGCCGTTGATATTTCGTTGAAAGATAGAAATCTTCGTCTCCTCGCCAGAAGGCAAGAACAACTTTTAATCATCAGAGCGGCGTGAGAACTTGGCGGGAAAAGTAAATTTCATCGCTCGTTTCCGAAAGCAAATGGCTTTGCTCGTTTTGTTTCGCGGTACGAGTGTATTACGTCGAATGGACGTTGAACGTCGAGGCGTGTTTCCGGTACGTCGGATCGGCGATTACATTCGAGTAAGGCGGGAAGAGGGTGGACGAGGCTTGGAAATGAAATTCGGATTCGGATTCGGGAAAGAATTAAATTCGTGCGGGCGAGCACCTTCTCTCCGCCTGCGAATCCGCCAGGTGTTCCAACACACGTCGCTGAATTTTCGTTATTTCGCCGAACCGGTCACGGATCCCCGACTGACCTTTCGCTGCTGGCCGACTGTTCCGGAAACCTCGAACCGGCTAACGAAATCTCGCTGTCGAGGCGAGATCGGTTCTTCGTATGAAAGAACGCGAGGAAACGGTTCCATTGACGCGTATTTATTTTAGGCAGAAGTCTCCGGGTAAACCGACCGGATCGATCCAAGTTCCACCACTTCCGGTACATCCATCCTCGCACTTGAATACGCGATGACTCGGGGATATCAAATATACTTGTATTTATTTTCGAATAATTTCTCCCTTCGATCGAAGTTTGAAGTTTATAAATAAACACGACCGATGAATGGATAAAGTCCAGTTATTTGACGCTTATAGTTGTCCATCGCTCGTGATCCTCTCCTCTCAGGACATTCTCATTTCGCGAGTCTCGCCTGTCGATTGGCGACAAACTAAAATTTGGAAATCAATTCTCTCCGGAGAGATCCAATGTGACGTTCAATGTGAAACATGTATGGCAATTTTGACTGTGCGAATAGAATTTCTCCTATCAATTTCAATCGCAAAGTAGAACCTTTTGCTTTTATGCATTCGAAAAGGGAACGTGCAATTTCTGTTTTTATCCCGTTTGCAAAAGGGAAATTTAATTTTTTTTTTTTTTCATCATTATCGTAAATAAACCATAATTTTTGCTGCCATGTTTGGTCATCAGCATTTGTCGCGCATGAAGCGTGAGTATGGGGTTCCTCCATAGAGTTTCTAACGAGGGAACATTTACCGAAATGTAATTCACCGATTTTGATGAAATTTGGCATTAAATGTAGATTTTAATCGTTTTTTTTTTTTTTAATCGGCAATCGTCGATATTGAAGGGGTGAAAACTACCCTCAAAGTTTCGGAACGTATTATATATTTAAATATTATATATTAAATATTAAATTATAACATATAAGTATTAAATATTATAATATAATATAATTAATATAATATTTAAATATTAAATATTATATATTTTGTCAAATATCTGGACACTCATTGAAGATACTGTTTTTTACGTTTGTTTTAATTGATGAAATTAGTGTGTATACTATTTTGCGGAAAAATCTTTTGTTTAAACGATATATTAAAAAAAAGTTTGTTTTTCATAGGTTTTTCCAAATAAATGTTAACAAATTTTCTTGAATATTTGTTTATGAAAACTACATATTCAAACGTGAATTACAATCTTATAAAATCTTGACGTTATTTTCAAATCTTTCTCGCTGGACGTGCAGAGCAGTGCGCAGATACGAACAACTAAACACTAAAATATTTCACTTTCACGAATATCTGATCGTCAGTAACAGTGCGATGAAATAAGAATGCAATGCAGAAAAGAATGAGTGTCAAGTGACGTGGCACCAAAGAGCTGCGTCATTCGATCAATCGATCAATCTGCAGGCAATCATGCATTTTACACTTGTCTCTTTATCATATATTTGCCAGTAGCAAATTTATTTTATATTTGTAAGTAGCAAAATGAGAAATTAATTTTTAAAGGGACGTTCAAAGTGTCCGAAATTCGAAGTTTGCATCATTGGCTGAAGTATCAGTGCAGGATAAGTTGTTTGTCTAGGAGGAGCCAGTTTAAAGCACAAGGATCTCGTACTTTGAACAGGACTCAGATGCAACAATCCACTTGCCAGGAGTTGGTTGTCAGTCAGCAGCGAGCGGTGTGTAATTAGTGATTAATTAGGATCGAGTAATTGGGCTTCCAGTTACGTGAAGTTACGCGGCAGCTTGTCGTTTATCGGCAAATAAACTGGCTCCAACTTTCTCCTGGCTGATCTTTCAAGGAGACTGATGCTCTCCCCGCTACAATCACAGTCATTGAGGGCATTGATATCGTTGAGAACCGTGTCACGACATCAATGGACGCGGTTATTTACGCCCGAGGAATTAATTTAATTTTCCATTCGCGGCGCTCGTGTTTCGACGCGAGAATTTGTTCACCTCGGAACAAAATCAATTAAGAGTTGATGTGACACATGTGTAGGATCCCAATTTTAGGAATTTTGGTAAAAGAATGGTTGTTTATTTTAGGTTAAATAAAAGAAATTTGTTTAATGATGATTATAAATGACGTTTTACACTATTTTCTTAATTGCTAAATTCGCTAGGCTCGCAACTCTCGATTCACTCTCTTCTCTTTCTTTCGTGCAACTCTCAACTCACTGTCTTCTCTTCGACTTCTCGATACTCGCTGTGTTCTTCATCTGCCCAAAATTCGTCATTCCTACATGCACACAAACGCATCTATACCTTAGTGTCTCGAACGTTAGGCCTGAAGGACTCGCCATAAACGATCCCAAGTCCCAGGCCTAACTTTCTCTACAGTTTATGGTACACCATTTGGGACATCTGGTTGCAATTGTTGGGAAAGTTCTGGGCCCTTTCCCAGAATTTGCCCATCCCACATATGTATATATATATATATATATATATATATATATATATATACTCTGGCCCTTGTCCAGTCTATACGGCAACAATAAACTGAACCGTGTCGAGGAATAATAAATTTTCACGTGGGAAGAGATTGAACGCCAGTTAGCCTCGCGGCACGGCGTACCGTTGACCTAAGCTCGATCTTGCTCCTTCCGCTTCCTGCACCGTGAAAGGCCCGTTAGGCGGTAATTTCACAGCCGTTAAAAGTAAATCGCGAACGATAATATGATGGAGAGCGGCCGGTTACAAAGGCAGGTTGTACCAACAAACTGTCGATACCAGATAAAGGTTTTCCAGCTGGAGATTAAAAAGCTTTGAGGAAGAGATTAGCGAACTTAATGCCAGGGAAGGGAGGGAGGAAGGGAGGTAGGGAGTTTCTCTCGCAATCACGGTTAAAATGACTGGAAGCAGCCGAGCTTCCTGATACGTTCGTTCGATCAATAGTTTTTCTTCGATGCCTTTCATGCTTTTGCGAGCGCACTTCCTCGATGCTCGGAAAGTTTGATGTCGTACGGGGGCACGTCTGTCTATCGAGCCGCGTCATTTTTATTGACTCGTAGACGGTGAATGTTTTGAAACGAAAGTGTTGTGAAATCTTAAAATAAGTACTATATTTGCATATATATATATATATATGTATGTATAAATTTTATAATATAAAAGTCTACGCAATATGCAATACATGATATAAATTGTTGCATTTACAACGATACATACAATATAATTAAATTTAATAAATATGAAACGTACTCTATGCAACAAAGACTCTGTTAATATAATAATACATTGTATTGTATTATAATACGTGCAATTAAAAAATTAAATCAAGTACAAAATACGTTTAAATCAAAATTAAGTACAATACGTACAATATAATTAAATATAATAAATACAAAACGTGACGTTTTGCAACAAAGACTCTGTTAATATAATAATACATTATACACATATTATGTTACAATACGTATGTACGTGCAATTAAAAAATTAAATCAAGTACAAAATACGTTTAAATCAAAATTAA
>NW_025110204.1:81728-92859 GCF_011392965.1 Frieseomelitta varia | reverse complement strand
TACAATAAATACAAAACGTGACGTTTCGCAATAAAGACTCTGTTGATATAATAATACATATTATATTACAATACGTATGTAGGTGCAATTAAAAAATTAAATCAAGTACAAAATACGTTTAAATCAAAATTAAGTACAGTACGCATAATATAATTAAATATAATAAATACAAAACGTGACGTTTTGCAACAAAGACTCTGTTAATATAATAATACATTATACACATATTATGTTACAATACGTATGTACGTGCAATTAAAAAATTAAATCAAGTACAAAATACGTTTAAATCAAAATTAAATACAGTACGTACAATATAATTAAATACAATAAATATAAAACGTGACGTTTTGCAATAAAGACTCTGTTGATATAACAATACATATTATATTACAATACGTATGTACGTGCAATTAAAAAATTAAATCAAGTACAAAATACGTTTAAATCAAAATTAAATACAGTACGTACAATATAATTAAATACAATAAATATAAAACGTGACGTTTTGCAATAAAGACTCTGTTGATATAACAATACATATTATATTACAATACGTATGTACGTGCAATTAAAAAATTAAATCAAGTACAAAATACGTTTAAATCAAAATTAAATACAGTACGTACAATATAATTAAATACAATAAATACAAAACGTGACGTTTCGCAATAAAGACTCTGTTGATATAATAATACATATTATATTACAATACGTATGTACGTGCAATTAAAAAATTAAATCAAGTACAAAATACGTTTAAATCAAAATTAAATACAGCACGTACAATATAATTAAATACAATAAATACAAAACGTGACGTTTTGCAATAAAGACTCTGTTGATATAATAATACATTATATACATATCATATTACAATACGTACGTGCAATTAAAGAATTAAGTACAAAATGCGTTTAAATCGAAATTAAATACAATATAATTAAATACAATAAATACAAAGTGCTACGTAAACAACAAAGACTCTGTTAATATACGTAACATAACATATGAACGCGATAATCCACGGTAAGCACTGATCATTAAAGATAAAAAAGAACTTTCGGAGCGCCAGCGTGTACGATGCTGCGTACGAAGGGTTTTAACAAAGTAGAAATATATTCTCGCTATTGACCGAGAGGATGGAGAAAGGAAATGCGAATGGGAAGCTTGGACAGGCCAACAGCGGAACCGTCACGCGCGCAATTTCTCGATCGATCAATGGGACGAAACGAAATTCGCGCGCGTCACACGTACCGGTACAAAATACACGCGCGCGAATCGCGCGGTTCTTCTCGAAACGGATCGATATCGACGGCCGCGAGTACAACGACCGAATTAATACCGATAGCCGGCGCTACGTAACGCGAGGAAGCGGCGCGTGCGAAAATTTATTGGCAATTTTCCCTCTGGCTCCCCGGAGGAACTTTCCTTATGGTGCAATCGCACGAAAGTCGCAACGCGTAGAAGCTGGATGGCGAAGGAATCGGATCGAGCCGACGATTGATCGATAATTGATTGCGCGTTCGCCATACCGAGTCGCGATCAATCAAACGTTTTTCACCTCTGATCGCCGGTGATGTGCATCCGGTTCACGGTGCCCGGTTTGTTCCAATGAACTCTCAATCGAATAACGGATGGTCGATGAAATTTTACTCGCGTTTTACTCGCTTCGTTCGTTATTCCATTGCCAGTCGCCCGTTTTATCCCCTCCACTTTACAGTGGTTCACTCGAGCAAGAAACAACGTTTCACTAACGTCGAATTAGTCGTCTCGCCTGCAGTCGAGATGAATCGATTCGCTCGTTGTTCGCGACAAATATCGACGATTTAGCTCTAATTGTCACGTAACGCACGGCCGTAACTAGCTGACAGCGTACACGCGTTGATTACGTCTTCGTTCTCGACGAAGCTTCGTGCTCTTCGATTTTTAGTAATTCATTTGGTAGTCGGCGTGCGGAGTGCATCCTTGCGAGGGAAATTGAATTTCGTCGTTTCGACTTTTCAGAATTCCACACACACACACACTCTCTCTCTCTCTCTCTTTCTTTCTCTCGCTCGTTGATAGGGGAACGTGTCGTAAATTTCCAAGTGGAAATTAGTCGAAGGTTACGCGAGTTTCATTCAAACACTCTGTGAACAGTTTGTGAAACTTTCAAACGTTTTCTGTGACATTTGGTTGGCCAGAAAGTAATTCCATTTTTTTTTTTTTTTTTCTAATCGATGGACGTACACGTGTCCATCTTAAAATGCAACTAACTTCATTTTAAATCGCAAATTTCGATCTGACACCTGACTGTTCGAGATTGTCTCGGAAAAAGAAAATGCACGATCTCGTTGACAATTGTCGATCTCGAAAAGAAACATTTTTCGTCGTATTTTGCTGTCAAGAGGAAAAAAATAACCTTCAAACTACGGCAGTGATCAGAATTGATTTGATTGAAATCTTTCTTGGAAATTGTTTTTTGAAATTTCCGGAATCGAGCGAAACAAAGTTTTCGTACCGAACAAAAGAAGCCAACATCCCAATCCCATACCAAGGCATACTAGCTTCAACGACCAAAGCGGAAAGAGAAGAATGGAACAGAATTTGGACTATGGCAAATAGAACCAAAATACACGACATAGCACATCATTTCTACCTAAAAAAATACCAAACAACAATATAAGCAGAAAAGAAAGGATAGCCACGACTAGATTTCGAATCGGAGACATTTCAAGATCACACACGAATACCTCCTAAGCAAAACTGAACCACCTTTCTGCAATCAACAGATTACCACCCAACACCTGCTACATGAATGCAGAGAATACCGAAACTTAAGAAGTACAAATTAAACAAAAACATCGCTCTAGCCAGAAACAACAAAGAAACGTTATCAATTACTTAAAGAAGACCCAACTACTAGACCAGATATAAAGAGATAATTCCAGCACGTCGCTAAACACCTCGTAGTTTATGCGACTCTAAACCCCCATATAAAAAAAAAAAAAAAAGAAAAAAGCTTTCGTTTTTCCGTGAAAAATTCGCACACAGAAGAAGAAAGAGTTTGGGCCAGTCTAATAGAGTGCATTGAACGAAAGAATACAATTATCTTTATACGGCTTATCTCTGAAACGACGAAAACGTTAAAAACGAAAAGGGAACGGTAAATCTCGTCGATACGAAGTGTGCAACAATCCTGAAACAATTTTACATTTAGCAGGGTTTACTCAGGTTAACACCTTAATTCTGTACGAGCTGCAACTACTCGCGGAGGTTGCGCTAATAGGAAACTTAATCCGATTATGTAACGAAATTTTCCCGAAATAACGTTCAAACGACAAGGGACAAAACGTTGGCGCCTCCGTTCTCGTGGCTTTTACTTTTTATCCCAGGCGGAATATGTTAATGCGTCCTCGATACAAGCCAAGCGAAACAAGAACGGCGTTTATCTATTGTACTTCTTATCTGCCGTGTTTATCTATATTCCGAGCTTATCCGTGGCAGCACACGTGCATAACATCTAGGATAAGCCGTGGAAGTTGGCTAGAACGTAGGAGTGAATGCATTAATAGGAAATTCAATCCGGATTATACGCGGCCGAGTGCATAAATCGATGAAGAAACGGTTCCTCCTCCGTAGATTGACAAGATTTAACCTTTTAAGTACTAACGTCCGATACATCGACGGTCTCTCTCTTCTTGCTTAGAGTAGAGTAGCTCGACTCTTTATTTGATTTGATTAACTTTGAAAATATAGCAACTACAATAATTTATATGAATTAAACTTCGCCTGGCGATTTAAATCCGTCCACTAGCGAAGGGGGATTTAAATACTCCGTCCTTAGAAGGTTAATTGCGATGAATTTCATCCCCCATAAATGCGATCGCAGTTGGCCAGTTCGAAATGTTTCTTCCTTTTTTTTTATTTTTTTTTTTTTCATTCAAACAAAAACAATTTACGCGTTAAATTTGCTCGCTTTGCGCACTTTCGAAAGCACGGGGGAACTGTGAATCGGGCGATAAACATTCTCTACGAGACTGATCACGAATCGCTTCGTACAGCCACCCTCCCCTCGTCTGCATTCGGTTCGTATACACCCTCCGCTGTGTACGTAACATTCTGGAACAACGGCCGCTTCCGAAAATCACAATCGAACCGTAGAGAGAGAGAGAGAGAGAAAAAAAAAACAGTTTCCCGGAAAAGAACTAGCAGCCAACAAGAAGAGAGCGAGAGAGTGAGAGAGAGAGAGAGAGTGGGGTTAGTCTTTGAAATGAAAATCAAAGCCAAGTGAATTAAGCCACGGAATTTTATTAAAAATCGATGCGAGCCAGGCGCGTCCGGCGTCAGTCTTCCGCACGGTCGTTGTTCTTTTTCGGTCTTTTCCCGGTTCGATAGTTTCACATTTCTCTCCCCTTTGTGCCAGGCAGGCACGCTGCCACCAGCGTCAGGAGTTTTCGGAAATTTCCCGAAAGTGTTTCCCAGTTTGCGTTCGAATGTGCCAGCCGTTGCACCCCGATTAGACACGCGTGTGTGTTTCGCCCCCACAGGGGAAACATCGAGCTTCTCCTCTCCCTCTCTCTTTTATTTTTAACGCCCGTCTATATTTTTCACTCTGTTCTCCCCCCCCGATACCGGCGCAGTTTCCTTGTTCCTTCTTCCTCCGTCTCTCGCCTCGTTCTGTCGCGTCTTCCTCTTCTGTTTTTTTCACCCTCTCTTTTTTTATCTTGGTTTTTTTGCACTGTACCGAGGCATCAAAGCTTTGTCGGCGCGTTGGCCGGAACAACGAGCAGATTCGAAATTAGCACGGCCCGATGGAAGAGAGAGAGAGAGAGAGAGAGAGAGGGGTGGTCGGTTTCCTCCCCGGTTTCGCAGTCGGTCGAATCCTACCTTTCCCTTTTCCAGGCGCCGTCGAGTCTTCCTCGAGGGCCTTTGCACTCCTCCGCTACGTCATTACCACGTTAATCGTTCTCCCCCTTATCGGGAGAGAGGCTATCGATCTCTCGGGGGCATATACACACGAGGCCACGCGACTCGCTCTCAACAGCCAACCCACCCTCAAGGGCTTCTCTCGGTGACGATATATTTCTTACGATAGGCGGAAGAAAACCCTGCTTCAGGCGTGCCCTTTGTTTCTCTCCATCCGGTAAATTACTATCCGTGACGGGACATCGTTCGATCACCGCCGCGAATACACCTTTTTCATCCCTCTTCCTTTGTTCCTTCTTTTTTTTTTTTTTTTTTACGATCGTCAAAGGCGAAAGGAATATATCTCGGAATTTTTACGAATCGAGATTGGGAAGTATCTCTCAGTGAGATGACAATTTTATAATTTCACGAGTTTTTTTTTTTTTCTTTCTTTCTGCGGTCATCAAAGATAGAGGACAAAATATTTTAGAATTTTTACGAATTTTCTTAATGATTTTATAACCTCGCGATATTTTTTTTCTTTTTTTTTGCGGTCGTCAAAGATAAAAGGAAAAATATTTTAGAATTTTTGCGAATCCTCTCGACAATTTTATAACCTCGCGATTTTTTGCGGTCATCAGATATAAAAGAAATAATGTTTTAGAATTTTTACGAATTCTCTCAACGAGACAGCAATTTCATAACCTCGCGATTTTTTTTTATGGTCATCAAATATAAAAGAAAGAATAGTTTAGAATTTTTACGAATTCTCTCAACGAGACAACAATTTTATAACCTCACGTTTTTTTTTTTTTTTTTTTTTTACAATCTTCAAAGCTGAAAGAAAGAATATTTTACAAATTCTCTCCGCAAGACAATTTTATAACATCACGATTTTTATTTTTTCCAAAGATGAAAGAAAAACTATTTTACGATTTTTGCAGAAATTAATATCAAAAAGTATCTCTCAATAAGACCTCGCGACATAATCTCACAAAATGCATCTCTCGAGCTACACAGTAGATTCAGTTAAAGTAGAGCATTCACCTATACGAATCAACACCGCGTAATAATAAATTACACTTCCGCGCCATTTATCACCCTGCTTATATTTCTCTAGAAGAAATGATCGTAATGTATTATTGCTCCTAAATAAAAAAAGAAACAAAAGTAAAATGCATTGGTCGATGAATTATCGGTCGATATTACAGCAAAGTTCAATGACCAATGGAAATATGATATAATGGGAGACAATGATCGTCGATTTTTAAATTCCTTCGTTTAACATTCAATTTAAGCGAGAATACTGACTTCTCTGTTCTCTGGAAGGCTTCAAAACACTTTGGTCAATTTGAAACTTTAAACTTTTTTGAGTTTTCGTCAGACCAATCGTAAGCCACCAAACGCGGAAGGGACAACGGAATTTTACGAGAAATGATAAACACAGAATGTTTGAACGCCATAGAATCTCCGGAGGGAAGATTTTATCTCGTCATTTACTGAAGATTTCCTATCTTTTATGAATCATTTAAGCAGAGAGACAGAGAGAGAGAGAGGAACGATTTTATCTATTCTCTGCGCTCGATCAAATAAGAAATTTGGAGTAATTTTTGTTCCAGAAAATTAATTCTCGTCTCCCGATTGCCGCCAAGAGCGCGACAAATCCATGGTGTAAAACTTTACTGACAAGCAAATTCAATAATGTTTCAGAGATGTCCAATGGCTAAGAGAAGACGCGTCTCGTAAAAGCTACACTCAGACTCAGGCTTGAAATTGAGGTTCGTATTATTCTTTTTATTTGTACACGTATAACCTAGATTTTATAGATACGGATCAGACATAAATTCCAATTCGGCTGGAGAACTTTATATATAACTATATATAATGTATTTATAATTATATATAAATTTAATAATTTATATAATTTATAATTATATATAAATATAAATATAATAATTTACATAACTTATATAAATATAATATAATTGTTATATTTATATAATTATATTTATATAATTATAAATGTAATTATATGTAAATATAAATATAACAATTTACATAATTTACAATTATACATAAATTTAATAATTTATATAATTTATAATTATATATAAATATAAATATAATAATTTACATAATTTATAATTATATATAAATATAAATGTAATAATTTACATAATTTATAATTGTATATAAATATAAATGTAACAATTTACATAGTTTATAATTATACATAAATATAAATATAATAATTTACCTAATAATTTACATAATTCATAATTATACATAAATATAAATATAACAATTTACATAATTTACAATTATACATAAATATAAGTACAATAATTGTAAAACTTATTGCAATTCGTATCATTGACGGCAAGTCAAGAATTCTCCACGAATTTTACAATTCGTCATCGAGTGAACCTTCTCTCAGAGCCTGGACACCACTAGTTCTGAAAATTGCTCAGCGTCCAGAATCGATACGCCAGCGTCGAATAGATCGATGCCGACGGTTTCGATCTCACGTTCGACCAGCTTCCGGTGTTCAAGCAAATCGTCACGTACTTGGACAACCGTCGTCTTCGAACGTCGCAGACGATGACTACGTTCCGCGCGATGATTGTCAGTGCACGAAGGAAGTCCCTCGCGGACGCGGCTCGCATACTCGATGACCGAACGCGAGAAAGAAGAAACGTGCGCGTTTCAAAGAATAGATAAATACACGAGTGAGTGTGTGTGTGTGTGTGTGTGTGTGTGTTCATGACCGGTAGGTAAGGTGAGCCAGGATCGATGGTTTTTTTCCAAAAGCCGCCTTGTTGTCCGCTGAATCGTAATGTTGGAAAAGTTAAACGAATCCCCTCTATTCACTCACTCACTCACTCTCTCTCTCTCTCTCTCTCTCTCTCTCTCTAGCTACATATCTGCATGTATGTTTAGTCGCAAGTTCCTCCGCGCGTGGACGCTTTGTCACGGACACGGTGAGAAAAGGTACGCTCGGTTGGTTATAATCGCGTTTCCCCGTTGTATTCATTTTTCCGCGGCTTTTGTGCGCGCGGCTGTAATACGGCTTTATTTGGAAAATGGAAAAATCGCGGCCGGCTAAAACACCGCCGCGTTCCAACGCGCTCGCCCGCTTTTGTCCTCTCGTGCTGTTTGCGCGTCGATCAATTGGTTCCCCCCTCCTCCGTTTGCGTTTCGTCCTCGCTCCTGCCGTCGCAGTTTCGCGATTATTATTGTAAACCATCGTTTGCAATTGGCAATCGCTTCCCCCTTCCCTACCCCCTCTGTCGCATGATTATATTTAAATCGGATAGAGCGAGATTTGGAGCGAATGTAAATTCAATTCGGGGAAACTTGCCGAAGAACTCATTCACGTGAGACGCGGCGTGGTCCCTCGTTAACCTGTACGAGTTGTTCAGTTTGCAATTTGGCGAATACACGAAATGTTCCTGTTTGACTTGCGCGTATTAAGGAGGGAACGTTACTATTGCATCTGGAGATAATCTTCCAGGAGCAAATTTCTCGGGAACAGTCGTTCGAACGTGCAGTGATTCGCGTAGTACACAACGCCACTTTTGTCGAATTATATCACTATCTTCGCTGCAATCAGTTTTGCAAAGCGCTGATGAAGCAAGCTGACAAATCGTGGGCTTCATTGGCCAACACAAATTTGTTGAGAACCACGTATAGTTTGCATTTTTTTTTTTTTTTCAATCAGTTCAATGTAACCTATAGTTGTGAGAAAATGAGCTTTCTATAGTGAAACAATACATTGATTGGAAAAAATATTTATTTTTATTATTTATTATTATATTAACATTATTAGTGTAATATTATTGGTATAATTAATAAATTAATTATTTATAATTAATATAAATATTTATATTAATTGGAAAAGATATGAAAATTTTTAAATGGAAATACTGAGCTTGTTGCTCATTTGTAGTGGCGAAAATATGAAGAGTATTTTCGAGATACTCGTCTAAAATTTCTGTTCTTATTTTATTTTTTGTGTGCAAATATAACTAGTCCCGAAATGAGACATGTTCGTGAAGTGCTGAATATTTTTCTTTACGTGTAGTTTATAAAAGTGTGAGAGAGACACTTGGATAAATCTTTTATCGAGCTGTATATCTAATTGAAACTCAATACGTTCCAATTGCATGTTCGCTGACAACCGATATGTAATATCAGTATGGCAACTGAGACTGGAGTAGCAAATATGCCAAGCGCCTGAATATAAAAAAAATATTTCGTTCGCTCTACTAAAAATAGTCGTTCTAACACTAAATTTAAAAAGAAGGGCATAATTACTCGTGGTAAAAATTATCCAAACAATAAAATTCTTATTCAACTATTCCAATTTTGGTTACATAGCGCTATATAGAGACTATTTTCATCACTCTGATTCGTTACAGAAGGAATTATTCATAATATTTGAAAAGTATGGGCAGCTTATAATACGATCGCTAACAAGCGAATAACAACATAGTTTATTAAGTACATTGTTAATTAAATACGTAAGCGCTAGTTTCAAGTAATCCGGATATTCGGATTTCGGTCGGTAAAGTGTTATTAACAAATAAGAATCTTATCTTCTCCGCCAGAAAAAGAAAGAAAAAAAAAAATGAGAGATAAAGACACAGATTCAGGCATTGTGCAACGCGCAACCGTGGTAAAGTGACAACGTCCGAATGTTAAATGTTAATGGAAAAAAAAAGGTTATCCACTGTATAAATTTCCCTCCGGCTGGCGTTATCTTCAACGTTATTTCCCTCTGTTTGAGCTAGCGATATGTTATCAAGTGGAAAAGGACGATAAGTACTCTTAAATCTCCCATTACCGGGAGGCAGGCATGCATCCTTTGAGCGATCAGTCGGCGAGCGGTACAATACCGGTTAAATAGTTCTCTAGAGCGGTTAAATTGGAAAGCCTCGAGAGCCAGAGAGGATCCTTCGCCGTCTCGTACTTCTGCCAACGAGTGTCTAGATAAGCTAGCAACGCCTATACCGCGTCCCGAATCCTTAATATCATCTCCCTAAAGGTGATACGCTTGACCGACTTCAGACGTTTCCAGACGCCGCCGGTTATGAGCGTATCTTACCCCGCGGAGGCAGAACTTGCAATTAACCTCTTGTGCCACGCACGTCGAGGATTTTTTGTTCAAATATTTTGCAATATTTTCTCAGTATTTCAAGTATATATTTAAGTCGAAACAAATAATAAATTTTGTTGCTTCTCGATAATTTCTATCCAGCGATATCGTACCGATCGAGTTCAAAAAGCGACGAATTATCGTATACGGTTTGGTCACTCGTGCGGTCCGCAATTAATCGCCAGCGCAAGCGATTAAGGATACCCATAAGTAACGTTGTTTTCTGACACCGTAGAAAATTTTATTTTATTTAAAATTTTATTTTATTACAGCTTTAATCTGCAATATAATTTAACAATAAACACACTAAATGTCAATGCATTTAACTAGAGTATAGGTTATATTGGGCATAACATAGGTTATGTTATAACATATTATATATTATGGCATAACATGTTGTAATAAGTAAAATTATATATTTGAGTAAAACAAAATAGGCAAAGCAAATAATAAATTTATTACTTGTCAATAATTTCGATCCAGTGGATATCGTACCGACGAGTTCAAAAAGAAAGCGACGAATTATCGTATACGGTTTGGTCACTCGTTACGGTCCGCAATTAATTGCCAGCGCAAGCGATTAAGAATACCCATAAGTAACGTTGTTTTCTGACACCGTAGAAAATTTTATTTTATTTAAAAGTTATTACAGCTTTAATCTGCAATATAATTTAACAATAAACACACTATATCAATGCATTTAACTAGAGTATAAGTTATATTGGGCATAACATAGGTTATGTTATAACATATTATATATTATGGCATAAGATGTTGTAATAAGTAAAATTATATATTTGAGTAAAACAAAATAGGCAAAGCAAATAATAAATTTATTACTTGTAAATAATTTCGATCCAGTGGATATCGTACCGACGAGTTGAAAAAGAAAGCGGCGAATTATTGTATATACGGTTTGGTCACTCGTTATGGTCCGCAATTAATTGCCAGCGCAAGCGATTAAGGATACCCATAAGTAACGTTGTTTTCTGACACCGTAAGAAATTTTATTTTATTTAAAAGTTATTACAGCTTTAATCTGCAATATAATTTAACAATAAACACACTAAATGTCAATGCATT
>NW_025110204.1:44800-81333 GCF_011392965.1 Frieseomelitta varia | reverse complement strand
TTTTATTTAAAAGTTATTACAGCTTTAATCTGCAATATAATTTAACAATAAACACACTAAATGTCAATGCATTTAACTAGAGTGTAGGTTATATTGGGCATAACATAGGTTATGTTATAACATATTATATATTATGGCATAACATGTTGTAATAAGCAAAATTATATATTTGAGTAAAACAAAATAGGCAAAAAGCAAATAATAAATTTATTACTTGTCAATAATTTCGATCCAGTGGATATCGTACCGACGAGTTGAAAAAGAAAGCGGCGAATTATTGTATACGGTTTGGTCGCTCGTTATGGTCCGCAATCAGCTGCCAGCGCAAGTGGTTAACGTTCGCGTTATATTTTTGAAACAAATTGAAATAAATAGTCAGAAATTGTTATCGTCGACAGTAGAAATTGCTAAGAAGTAACAAATTTTTTATTTATTTTGCCTGAGTTATATTTAACCTTTTTCACTGCCACGCACATCGACAATTCTTTTGTCCCAAAAATTGCAACATTTCCTCAGTTTTAACTGTATTTAAGTATAACCCAATCCTTTGAATACCTCGAATCTTATCGCCGTACTATCTTTCGTTATTATCCTTCGTATTTTATCTTTTTATCTCTCGTGATTTTTTCACAAATGTTGTACACGTGGAGTTTCGATTTCTTTGGCGCTTTATTTCGAGCAACTTCTTTCTCTGGTTGTACATCGGATTCTCGCGCGCCAGCGACACTTCCGTGACATTTTTCTAAAATTAATTGTTTACCGTTGCGCTTTCGGTCCATGTAATCGATTTACATGCATCCTTACTCCGAAACATTTAAAAAAAAACGAGTAGGCGTTGCGAAGGTTATGCTCGCGACATGCATCATAACCTTTACCTATCCCAATGACATTTTATCCTCGAAGCCGCAGCTTTTCATTTTACCCTTTAAACTTCGTAGCAGCGAAGTTTAAGTCGATGATTGCTCGTTATCGGTACCGATGATCGAATGGCTCCTTCGACGATCGCTCACGAATGCGATATTTATTCACGCATTTACCACCACAAGCCGTCACGCGTTGATCCCGTGGTTTTCGATTCGTAAAATTCCACCGATGCGACGCGAATGATGCGACTCTGGAAATATACTGGCCTTTAAAGATCAAAGTGCACGTAATTCGGTGCCGGTCGTATTTCGTCCTCCGCGTCGATGCCATAAATATATAAAAATAGCCAAAAGAAGAAGAAGAAGAAGAAGAAGAAGAAGAGGGAAACACGTCGAGAGCCGGAGAGGTTTCACGCTGTTTTCTGAAACGTAAGACCAATAATTCTCGAAAGGTGGACACTTTGGTTTCGCGGAAAGAAGAGAAAGAGAGAGAGAGAGACGACCTTTGACATCTTCGCCTGGCTCGTGCAGGCAAAGCTCGTTCGGCTACTAATATCCTACGAGAGGTTGCGCTTCCCTCTCGTGGGTATAATTCTCGGAGGATATAACTCTTGGAAGTGGGCCGGAGGCGAGTTCCGTCCTTAACGCCCCGAATCCAACCGGGAGGACGCCGTCGAGGAGGTAACAGAGATCGACGATTGCCTGGACTTAATGGCGGAATAGACGGTAGATTAAAAGTAATCGCGGAATGGTCGATTTCCTGTTGAGGACGAACGTGCCGTTAACTCCCGTTCGCGCAAGTGCCATTTCGCGTACGGCGCCGATTCACGATGAATTCGTCAGGGTCGTCGAGAAGATAATGATCTCGTACAATGAGACAGCATATAAAGAGTGTATGATAATTATTTTATACATTCTGAAATGAAGCTGTCGAAAGGACATAACATTCGCGCGTATCGTAATTTGCATCATTGCATCGTATTTCGCTAACGTGAAATCCACTTTTTTTTTTTTGTATCTGATCGGGCACTTGATTGCACGATCGAGTTTTCACTCGACAAGTATTCGAAACGATGTGATAATGTATAATGTTTGTTGCAGCGCTACTTACTACACAGAAAGAAATTCTGAACACTGAACACTTTCTCAACCTACATTTTTATATTTAAATTACCAAAATAAGGGGAACGACCGTTGAAACTATGACCAAGCTCGTATATTCTTGCGCTAGTTTTACGGTAGTTTTCATTCGATGCTCGCTGTCAAACGACGGTGACGCTTTTTGCCTCGCGGAACAACGAGCGCAACCAGATTTCCTGCAAAGCCGAAAAAATAATTGCGCTGTCGCGAAGAGAGCGGAAGCTGGAGCAAACACTCCGACAGCCCTTCACTCGCTCGAAATATTCTCGTGTCATCTGCTGAAGCAGGTAAAAGCCGCGATAAAGTTTAATTCGGTTTTCCGCGCGCCGCGAGGGGGTGGCCGCCGATTTCGTTCTCAATAAGGCGAGCATAACTCGGCGGAACGAGCGACTGTGTTCCCACGGGACGGTCTATTAATCCCCAAAGAGCCGGGGAAGCTGAAAGCGGAACCGCGGAAAGCTCTTGACCTCGTTCCGCGGTTAAATGGCCCGACGTTTTCTTTTCCTTCCTTCTCCTTTCTCCTCGTCCCCCCCCCCCTCTTCCCCTCCTCTTCTTCCTTCTCCTCCTCTTCGTATTCTGTTTGCCAACCGGGTGAAAGGAATTTCCACGAGGTTGGAAAAACGGCGACGTTTCCTTCCCACTTTTTCTCTGTTTTTCTTTTTTTCTTCTTCTTTTCCGTCCCTCGACGGAAATCGATCTCTCGGCTTGGTCCCACTCCCTCCCCCGCAGTCTCGAAGGAATTGACCGAAGGTCACGAGCAATCTCGTAACGAGCCCGGGGGGGGGGGGGGCGAAGGGAGTAGCCTTTAATCAGCTGGCTCGCAGCTTCGACTTCAATTTTCCGCCGTTCGAACAATGGACGCAATGTACCGTACTTGAAGATTCATTTGGTCATCGGGGTCCTCCCTCCTCTCTTTCTTTTTTTCTTTCTTTTTTTTTTTTGGTCCACTGCAGCTGAAACGATCGCCGCGAGGATGCACGCTTAAGCGAGGTTTGCTTCTACGATGTGTGGGATTTGTATCGTTCGTTTGGCTGCTAACCGCGTTGGTTAGCTACGTTGGAATCTTTTTCATCATACGAAAATGGCCTGTTCGCTTTTGTTCACTTTTCAGACGACTGTGACCGGTTTATCGGGGCATTGTCTATTTGTGTCTTGAAAAACAATCCGAAAGAATATTCATCTCCATGTTTACGTAGATTTTAACAAAAAAAGAGAACTGTTAGAATTGAAAATATTAGAGTATACGATTTGATTGAATCAGGAATGAGACCCATTATGAAATGTCGCGTCGGCAGTCTGAGAGTTAAATACAGAAGTGTAACGTTTTCGTGACTACCGTGACAAATTTGTCGAGATATGGTCTATTTATGTCTTGAAAAATGATCCGAAAAAGGACATTGATTTCCATGTTTACATAGATTTAAAAAAAAAGAGAATTGTTAGAATTGAAAATATTAAACTGCTAGGCAATTTTGAATATTAGAAATAAAATAAAATATTAGACAATTTGATTGTATCAATAATCATCCACTACGAAACGCCATGAGACAATTTGAATAATCACGAACAATTTGAGCAAAAGAATTAAATTTCTAATAATGGAAATTAAATAAAATATTGAATAACTCGATTGCATCAAGAATCACTCATTACGGCACGCTGTGAGACAATTCATGAATAATTTGAACAAAAGAATTAAATTTCTAATAATAATGAAAATAAAACAAAATATTAGACAACGTGATTGTGTCAAGAATCATCTGCCACGGAACGCCATGAGACAATTTGAACAAAAGAATTAAATTTCTAATAATAGAAATTAAATAAAATATTGAATAACTCGATTGCATCAAGAATCACTCATTACGGCACGCTGTGAGACAATTCATGAATAATTTGAACAAAAGAATTAAATTTCTAATAATAATGAAAATAAAACAAAATATTAGACAACGTGATTGTGTCAAGAATCATCTGCCACGGAACGCCATGAGACAATTTGAACAAAAGAATTAAATTTCTAATAATAGAAATTAAATAAAATATTGAATAACTCGATTGCATCAAGAATCACTCATTACGGCACGCTGTGAGACAATTCATGAATAATTTAAACAGAAGAATTAAATTTCTAATAATAATGAAAATAAAACAAAATATTAGACATTGTGTCAAGAATCATCTACTACGGAACGCCATAAGACAATTTAAATTACATTTCTAATAACAGAAATTAAATAAAATATTAAACAACTCGATTGGATCAAAAATCACCCACTATAGAACGCCGTCGGACAATTTGAACAAAAGAATTAAATTTCTAATAATAGAACTGGAATAAAATATTAGACAATTCCATGTCGGTAAGATCCAAGGATTAAATATCTTTAGACTCGTGGTTGTCTAAGAAAGTTGATTGCAACGAATCCGAGACTTGTGAGATCCGGTCGTCATTTTGTGACGAATGGTCGTATGATCGCGGATCAGACGCGAAGAAGACGACGACGTGACTTTTCTTCGGGGTTCGTGATCCGGCTGGAGCGGGAGGCAACACGTCCGCCGCGTGTACGTGGAAGAACGCGAGAAAGGCGGAGGAAAATCGCTGGTCGGGGTCTCGGATCTCTCTGCGAAAGTGCGGAATATCGTACTGCGTCTTGGAAACACCGGTTTCTTCGCAATTTCTTTCGCGCCGCGATTTTCCCTGTCGCGTGGAACTCGTTCGAGCCAGGTCTGAGCAAGTTGCTCGAGCTGGAAGCTGCTGGAAATGTTCGAGGGAAAACTCGAGGAAAGAGTAGAGGAAGTCGGCAAGAAGAAGTCTTCTCGATTCGAATTGGAAACTTGTTGTGTCAATGGTTGAACGCCGAGAGTTCTCGGGCGAGAATCTCTCTCAGCCCGATTCTCTCTTGCGATTTAGTTTTCGTCCGAGTTAACACCCACCGAGTCACTCTCGGGAATTAAAACGAAGTTGAGGCAAGTACAAGTGAAAAATAAGGAACGCATAACGGTGGAAAATTGACGATAACTTTAGACTGTTGTAACTTCGTGAAAGGAAATCGCACGAGAATCTGATCTTATTTTAAACAGTTTCTACTTTGACTGCCCTGAGTTCGTTCCTTCTAAAGATGTTTTCACATCACGTAAATTATCTCTGGCAAAGTAGAAATAATTTTATTTTTGAAAATTGCAAACATTCAAACACGTGCAAGGACGTTGAAAAATTTTTTTCGCAACTTGATCCACTATGGTGTTGAAAATTGAAATGATCTCTTTACAACGATCTCTTGAAACTTGCCGTACGATTTTTCTTTTTGCAATTTCATTGAACTTTGAATATTAAATACGTTGGAATTTCTTGAATTTTCGTCTTTTAACCCTTATACTCAATAAAATGATGAAAAAAAGATTTTTTAAAAGATCTTAAGGAGTTGTTATAGAAAGAAGACTTTCATTTTCAAGATCTAAGGTGAATCTAGTTATAAATAAAATTTTTTTAGTATTTTTAAAGAAGTTTGAATTTCTGCAATTATTTTTTTTTTCTTTTTCTTTTTTTAAGAAGAGAACACTTTTCCCATTTGCTACATGACGTTGAAAAGAACGTGATCTTTGAAAGGAACGAATTCAGGTCAAAGTAGAAGCTTTGCGTTTTCAAATGAGACCAAGTAGATTTTTATATAATTCTTTTTCTATGGAATTACAGCAGCTTAGAATGTCGAGCATTTTTCATCGAAATTAGTTGCGGTGCAAACTTCTGGAACGAACGATGATTCGTTAAATTTGATTAAAAAGCCGCCACATATTTCACTTTCATTGTATTGTACAAATATCCAATAAAATATTATTCGTGCTAAAATTCTAAGATGTACGTTTCATTTTTCCTTTCGTTGTATCAATGATTCTTGCGAGATTTCATCGACAATAATTCTAGATCCACGAGTCAAGAATTATGCATTCGGAGGTGAGTCAAATTACGAATTTCAGAGAAAGACTCTGCTGCAAAAGTGGGGAACTTTACTAGAAAATTTCATCGACACAACCTTCTGAATAATTAATTCTAAATCCACGAGTTAAGAATTGTGCATTCGGGGTGAGTCGAATTACGAATTTCAGAGAAAGACTCTGTTAGAAAAGTGGGGAGGACTCTATTAGAAAATTTCATCGACACAACCTTCTGAATAATTAATTCTAAATCCACGAGTCAAGAATTGTGCATTCGGGGTGAGTCGAATTACGAATTTCAGAGAAAGACTCTGTTAGAAAAGTGGGGAGGACTCTATTAGAAAATTTCATCGACACAACCTTCTGAATAATTAATTCTAAATCCACGAGTCAAGAATTGTGCATTCGAAGGTGAGTCGAATTACGAATTTCAGACAAAGAGTCTGTTGAAAAAGTGGGGAACTTCACTAGAAAATTTCATCGACACAACCTTCTGAATAATTGGTGAGGTGGAGATGAGTTGAACTTCGCCGAAAACAATTCGAGATAATTAATTCCTAATCCACGAACCGAGAAACGAATTACGCGTGAGTCAAAGGTGAGTCGAATTTCGAGTTTCAGAGAACGACTGTGCGTGAAAAGTGCAGTCCCAGGCGATCTAGAACGACCCACGATCCACGAGATCGAGCAGATCGAGGAGCGAGCGCAAGGGCGCGTAACGCGACACGGCGAGGGTTAAGTGGCGGTGGAAAGCTGCTCGAGCTGCGGCTAACGACGTCCTATTCTTCGGGCGTCGGCTGACCCAGCCTCTCTCTCTCTCGTGACTCACGGATGTTCCGTGACTTAGTCATGGGGCACGAGCGTCTCCTCTCTTCTTGGTACCTGCCACGATAGATCGTCGTCGTCACCGAGTCACGAGGTTAAACGGGGTCGACGCCTCGCCTCTGTAACGCACGCTAGTCGGTCCCACATCTCGGCCATCGATCCGTCGCGATCCGATCGGCCCCGCGAGACTGCCTATCTCTCTCGATTGATCTCTCGTGCCACGTTCGATCGAGAGATACCGTGTCCCGTTTTCCTCGCACGGAGAATGCTTGCCCGTTGGCCATCCTATCGTCGGCAGGATGATGCTGCGCGTGCACATGAATAACGACAACGACTGATTCTTGTTTCGATCTGTGCCTCTCGATGTTAACCTCTTGCGGTGAGGAATGACCGTGAATGAACTTTTTGCCCCAAATTGCAACATTTTTTCAGCCTCAAGTATATTTATAAGTGTAACCAAGGCGAAACGAATAATATATTTGTTACTTCTCGATCATTTCGAGCCAGCGATAATCGTACCGACGAGTTTGAAAAGGAAAGCGACGAATTATTGTGTACGATTCGGTCGCTCGTTATGGTCCGCAATCAGTTGCCAGCGCAAGTGGCTAAGAAACGTTCGCGTTACATTTTTGAAACGAATTGAAATAAATAGCCAGGAATTGTTATTGTTATATGGTAGAAATTGCTAAATTGAAATAAATTGATGGTTATATGGTTAGTATAGTATTGTTATATTATGGTTAGTGTAGTACTGTTATATTGTATTATATTGTTATGGTATTATGGTTAGTATAGTATTAATAATATATAGTATGGTTAGTAATATATAGTATAGTAGTATAGTATTAATCATATATAGTATGGTTAGTATGGTTAATAATATATAGTATGGTATTATAATATATAATATGGCTAGTATAGTATTGTTATATTGTGTTATATTATATTGTTATGGTATTATGGTTAGTATACTATTGTTATATGATAGGAATTGCTAAATTGAAATAAATAAATAGCCAGGAATTGTTATTGTTACATAGTAGAAATTGCTAAGAACTAACAAATTTATTATTTGTTTTGCCTGAGTTATGTTTAACCTCTTTTGCTGGAATGACGTGCCACGCACGTCGACAATTTTTTTGTCCTAAAAATTGCGACATTCCCTCAGTTTTTCAAGTATATTTAAATATAACCCAGGCAAAACAGATGATAAGTTTATTGCTTCTTAATAATATCTGACGATGCAACTTATATAATAAGTCGTAATATTTAGTTTTCAAGTCGTCAATAACCCACGCAAGCGATTGATTCGACTGTAACCTCTTGCGCTGGAATGACGTGCCCCAAAATTGCAAATTTCTCAGTTAAGTATATTTAAATAGGGAAACAGATGATAAGTTTGTTACTTCTTAATAATTTCTATCCGGTGATATCACACCGACGAGTTCGAAAAGAAAAAGAAAGCGACGAATTATTGTATATACGGTTCGGTCACTCGTTATGGTCCGCGAACCAGTTGCCACCGCAAGGGGTTAATTCTACGTCGTTCTTTCGGAAGAAGAATTAAAAACGTTAATTTCTATAAATTATATAGAAACTTTAATCTCTGTAAATTATAAATTATATAATTATATATCTGATTTCTATATAAAATCTTTAAACAAAAACTCTAATTCAATCAGCATGTACGTAACCAGCGTTAGCACTATCGTCGATTGAAGCCGAAAAAGTAGAAAAACTTCATGATACAATGGACCGTAGGAGCTTTTATATTTGTACAATATATTTTACGAAAAGTTACTTAAATCTTTAAAAATATCGAACAAAAATTATCAATTTTGACCATCTTGGCAGTTCCAGATCGTGCTAAACACGATCGTTGCTCTCGCAATACTTACACGAGATGCACTCTGAAAGCTGGAACGTGTCACGTTGAATTATACATTCTCTCGCTGCAAGTGTTTGAACTCATGGTGTTTCAGCAGCTCTGGAAACGACGAGTTCACGGTAGACTTTTGCCGTGAACTTTTACTTGGAACCAAAGTCGATTCGATGGAAAAAATACGTGTAAAGAACCTGCCGCAAAATTGACCTCGACCTTGGATTTCAGAGTCAAAATTTTTTTCCTGCAATTTTTTTTCTGTATTTCACTCGTCACAAATGTAAAACTCCAAAGTACCATAAGTCGTCCAGTAAGACCTAATGGTTCTCTTGTTTAACGCGTGCGTTCTAACAGCGACTTTATGGTTCTTCTGGAGGCGTGGATGTCTATTTTACGTAATTTTCGTATCAAGTTTCACTAACGTTTGATTCATCATAGTTTGAGCATTAGCGTGAGTGCAAATAATCAAATGATAAAACTAACTATTAACATTCTTCAAAATATAAACATTCCACGCGTCCGGAATCGTAAAGTCGCTGTTAGAACGCACGCGTCCGCAGTGTTGAATGATTCAGTAACTTTTTTGCAATTTTTCCAAGAGAACCATTAAGTTCCCAGCTATGGTTCCTTGAAAAAAAATTTCTTTTATTTTTAAATTCAAGGTCAAGATCAATTTTCATGAAATCGAAGATGTAGAATATCACTTATAATAGCGAGAAGTGTCCCCAAGATGCCGTGTGTCTTCTTATTTATAAAGTTTCGCATCGATATCCACGATATTAAATTCGTGCCTCGAGAAATAATCGAGTTGCTTTTAACGCTCGCCGAAGCCTTCGAGTCCGTCACGCTAAGGCCGTGCGCAGATTTCGCGGGAACTTTCCCGTAGAATTACTAGCGGAGGTGGGACGAACTTTCTTCGTGTCGAGTCTGTTCCCGTCAAGTCGCTGGATGTAAAGGGACGAAGTTAAACCCTTGTAAGTTACGTTTCGGCTGGAAACTATCGACAAACGCGAATCATCTAATTTGCAACTATGCAGGATAGATGTTGGTGAATTTGAAAGTTTCGAACTGGTGTACCGAAGGCGATTCAGCTTGTCAATGAAGATACAAAAATTTTCGACCTTGCAACGTCACGCGAGTTCCGAGGGTTGTGTTTCGGACGATAAATTCGTTGAAATGTGCAGAGAATTTCTTCCCCGTTGTGCCTGATCATTGAATTCGCTACTCCTTTCATATCGAAACGTTCAATAAAAACTATAACTCGGTAGAAAATTAAATTCCAATTGATAACGTGCGAAAATTATTTGCGAATATCTGCGTGCTTTTCAATTCTTCATTTCTTCAAGCGAGATTTTCTTTAGTTTCTTCGACGAGAAGAGGAGCGCATGATAAATTCAGGCTCATAAATAAGAGGGAAAATTCCTTTACACGCGTATACTTTCTTCCCCCGTCATACACGAATCTGGTATTATTTAAAATTCATCGCCGCAACCCTTTTCGAAGGAAGTAAATTTCCACTACGTCCACCAAAGTCGACGACAAGTTTAACAAATAGCTTCTGGAAATTGCAATTTGCTCCTCTGCCTGCTTAAAACTGCCGCGAATTTTTTTTTCTTCTTGTTAACCGCTTGCGCTGGCGCACTGATCGCGGACCATAACGAGTGACCAAACCGTATACGATAATTTATCGCTTTCTGTTTGAACTCGTCGGTATGATATCACTGCAGATAGAAATTATTGAGAAGTAATAAATTTATTATTTGTTTCGTCTATTTTGTTTTATTTAAATATATAATTTTACTTATTACAACATGTTATGCTATAATATATAATATATAATATATATGTTATAGCGTAATCTATGCCTAATATAACCTATATTCTAGTTAAATGCATTGACATTTAGTATGTTTATTGTTAAATTATATTGCAGATTAAAGCTGTAATAACTTTTAAATAAAATAAAATTTTCTATAGTACCAGAAAGCGACGTTATTTATAGGTATTCTTAACCACTTGCGCTGGCATTGGTATGATATCACTGCAGATAGAAATTATTGAGAAGTAATAAATTTATTATTTGTTTCGTCTATTTTGTTTTAGTTAAATATATAATTTTATTTATTATAACATGTTATGCTATAATATATAATGTATAATATGTTATAGCGTAATCTATGTTATGCCTAATATAATCTATATTCTAGTTGAATACATTGACATTTGTGTTTATTGTTAAATTATATTGCAGATTAAAGCTGTAATAACTTTTAAATAAAATAAAATTTTCTATAGTACCAGAAAGCGACGTTATTTATAGGTATTCTTAACCACTTGCGCTGGCATTGGTATGATATCACTGCAGATAGAAATTATTGAGAAGTAATAAATTTATTATTTGTTTTGCCTATTTTGTTTTAGTTCAATATATAATTGTACTTGTTATAACATGTTATGCTATAATATGTAATATATAATATATATGTTATAGCATAATCTATGTTATGCCTAATATAACCTATATTCTAGTTAAATGCATTGACATTTAGTGTGTTTATTGTTAAATTATATTGCAGATTAAAGCTGTAATAACTTTTAAATAAAATAAAATTTTCTACAGTACCAGAAAGCGACGTTATTTATAGGTATTCTTAACCACTTGCGCTGGCATTGGTATGATATCACTGCAGATAGAAATTATTGAGAAGCAATAAATTGATTATTCGTTTTGTCCAGATTATACTTAAATGTACTTAAAACTGAGAGAATACTCCAATTTCGGCGCGAGAGGTTAAAAATTCTTCATAGAGATTTCGCTGGCGGGAGAAACTCGCAACGCGTACATCGTGTTTGAATTTCTATTTTAATAGATATCTTGGGGAACGGCGAAATTAACGAGGCAAATTTTCAAAACCCAGCACCTTGTCTGCCGCGTAGAAATTAATTATAGAAATAAAACTAATTCCTCAGCTGCGCTGAGGAAGTTGAACGCGCGGACGCAGCTGAGGAAGCTCACATACTAATTGACGACGAAACATTTTCTTCCTCTTTCCTCGTTTTCTTCCTTTCTTTCTTTTTTTCTTTTTTCACGCTGAAATTACCGAATATGAAATTAATGAACCCATTCGGTTCTCGCGTAGAATTAATTGCTCTCTCGGGTGAAACGCGAAACAGCGGAGTCTCGACCGGAAGCGAGAATTTTCCCGCGTGTGTCCACTCGGTGCGTCTCTTGTAAAAGGTCACGTGCTTTCGATAAAGTCGAAAAAAAAATCGATGCGTTCTTCTAGGATATAATTAACTACAGAAAATAATTAACTTGAAGCTTCTGTCGACATCTAACTATAACTGAAATTTTAAGAAATTTAAAGTTCCTCTCCGAATAAAATCTTATCTCGTTACTAGAAATATCGGAAAGACTATCAATTTGGATAGAAATATTCGCAAAAACTGTTAGCTAGTACTTGACTAGGCGAAATTTTGATTCGCGCATTTTTACTTTATTAGCGAGAGTTGACAATTTACAACAAAAATTGCACGGTCAAGTTTAGATAGCTGTCAATGTTTTTTAAATGTTAAAAATTTTTATTTTAAAATGTTATTATATTATTAATATTTTTATTTTGAAATATTATTAATATTGTAAGTCGAAAATTATTTTTTTAAAACTTGACTTTGTCGAGCACTAGCCTATCTTGTACGATTTAAGATTGAAAATTTGCCCCGGATAAAATTACCTGATATTGCACATAGTGTTTCGATGAAACAAACATGGCGGGCGTTACACATACATTAACTTTGATTGGGTGACAAAGATACTAATAAATATATTATATATTAATAAATAAATGAAACCGTCTATTGGAATGAAAACGATTGTACCAAGATATTCTGTGTATAAATCATTATAATTTAAACGATAATTAAAAGAAGTAGGTTTCATGCAATTATGCTTTCTCCCTGAACAGAAACTAATATATATTAATTTTCACAAGAATGCCAGTATCTTTTGAGCACTTGCAAAGAACGAGAATCTGAAATTGGCCACATTGATGAATTCGATTTCATCAAACGAGCTTCAAGTCGTGTGAATCGATATTTCCTGTGTGCCATGAAGTGAAGAGTAACATTGACGATGACGATTATATTCATTACACGCTCGATAGCAGAGCGATATCTCTATCTCAGTCTGTGATGTCACAGATGCAATCTTTTGTTACACGATTGAACTCTCATTGTCAACCGGAAACGTTTGCCCAATCTCGGTTCGGGCAGAGAGCGTGTTAAAACGGCTCACGTCGTAAAAGTACGGTCAGGGGGCACGCGTTTCGGCCGATAAACCGGGAAGGAAGGTGGATTTTGGCCAACGACGCGGAACAAACAGTCCCAAAGAAACTCGGTGGAAGAGGCTTTGCTCAGCTGGCCTTCTCTCTCTCTCTCTCTCTCTCTCTCTCTCTCTCTCTCTTTCTTTCGTGTTGAACGTTCTAGGTGAATCACCTCTTTCCGAGTACTAGACCCTAGAACTAGAGTTCACTGTGTCACGAACATCCTCCAATTTTCTTTCAAATCGCCGTCCAACAACCGGTTCCTTCTCTCGCTAACTGTCCACTGAATTATTATACTTTCGAACGTTACCAGATTCTTATATATAACACTATTAATTTATATACAATACTAATTTATAATACTATCAACTTAATATGGTACAAATATAATTATAATTAGTATTGTATTAATATAATAGTATACTGATATTATATAATGTTATATATAATATAATATATTAATGTAGTATACTGATATTATATAATGTTATATATAATATAATATTATATAATGTTATAATATAATATAATATAGTACCAATATTAAAGTAATATTAGTATTATTAGTATAATAAAATAATTAATATTATATTATAATATTATACTATAATATATTACTAATATTAAAGTAATATTAGTATAATATAATAATTAGTATTATACTAATATTATATAATGTTATAATATAATATAATACTAATATTAAAGTATTATTAGTATAATATAATGATTAGTATTATATTATAATATTATACTACAATATATTACTAATATTATATAATGTTATAATATAATATAATACTAATATTAAAGTATTATTAGTATAATATAATAATTAGTTATATTAGTTATATAATTATATTATATAATTATATTATATTATATTAATATAATGTTATACTATAACATAATACTAATATTATATAATGTTATAATATAATACTAATATAATACTATTGATTTATATATAATACCAATTTTGCTGTGATTTTACGCCAGTAGAAAATAGTCACGCTACAGAAATGGAACACCGTGTTTGTAAAG
The DNA here is from genome assembly GCF_011392965.1 of Frieseomelitta varia. Classification (NCBI taxonomy): domain Eukaryota; kingdom Metazoa; phylum Arthropoda; class Insecta; order Hymenoptera; family Apidae; genus Frieseomelitta; species Frieseomelitta varia. Next base: position 67,321 of record NW_025110204.1, on the reverse strand, counting down.
TAATCGAAGTCCGATTTTAATATTTCGCAGGCCCTTCACATCCTCCTCTGCAAATAGACTTTTCACTTCTGTTTTATTCGTTGCATCGCCACGAGATATCGATTTTCTGTATCGTCTTTGTTCCACTCTCCAGGTCCACTCCAAGTTTAGGGAGTCTGGCTAAAAGCGTGCCGTACTCGGTGATACTCGCTCCGCTCCTCGGCGTGTTTCATTTTGCGAGATATCAGTGACATTTATTTCAAACTCGCGCCTAATTCGATAATTAATTCGGCGCGATGGAGGCGGTTGAACCCTCGGTCACTCTTCGAAGCGTAGAAACTAATTTTCCAGCACTCGTCGTTTCGACTGTTTCTCGAAGGACCCGTGAACCTGGCTCGTAAATCACGATGGAATCGGACAGAGATCTTCGCTTTGGAATTGTCCCCATCGATTAAAATCGAGCTTCGCCGGAGAGAATCGTGAAAAATCGAAAGAAAACGGGAGTGTGTTTCATTGTGTCACGACCTAATAATCGAGACAGCTTCTTTTAAAAGGCGGAGGGCTCTTCGTGTGCTTCTTCAACCCGAGGAACGAGCAGGATCCGCTCGAGCGGCGCAAGTAGTCGTTACGGAACCAGGCGTGAAATAATTCGTGTCGGTGCTTTCGCCGGCGCGAAACGAGAAACGATAAATCCAACGATCCGTGAGGCGAAGAAATATGGAAATGCCGAGATCCACGACGATGCAGTGGGAGTCTCTTTGGGCTCTAGTCGTTGCCCAAAAGCGGCTGGAGATCTTTGACCCCGTTTCAGCTGATCGGCTGACGTCACACGTCGGTCGTCCACGCGTTCGGCTGGCTTGTTGAATAGAATCTGGGTCTGAGGGGCCATTGAGAATCAGTTTTGGACTTGTGTGTACGTGTATGTACTTGGCTGTGTGAAGAATATAGAATGTCGGATGACTAGGCCTATTGTTTACAGAGCCATGCAAACAAACGGTTGATTAGATTGCTTAGTCAGGGTGCAAAAATCATCGACGTACGTACGATTCACAGGAGGAGTCTTGCTACTGTCACTCGCGTCTCTTGCTAAATATGCTATAAAGTAAAGTGAAGTTGCAGAAGCACCGCCATTCGGTCGCCGATCCAACTACGATTGGCAATAGACGAAATAAACACTTGTGTCTTTCGTGGGACAAACGCGGAATGATCAAAATGGAAGGAACGAAAGGATGACGTCGAGTGTGAAATAAATTATACCTGTGTACAATGAAAAATTGTCGAGTTGAAACGTGTGTGTCAGTTTGATCTCAATACGATTTAAAGTGTGAAGCTTCTATTTTGACAGTCGTGAATTCGTTCCTTCTTACAGGAAGATTCTTACATCCTGCAGAATTGTGAAAATTCATTTTCAACATTAAAAAAGTTTTTTCACTATAATATTGAAGATTGAAATTTTCTCTTCATACAATGCACTCTGAAAACTCGCTGTTGAAACACTGTGCAAGTTTATTTCACCGTTATTTATCAAACTTGAAACATTAGAGTTAGAAACGTTAAGGTTCTACAAATTGTCGTTTAACCCTGATATTTGATGTTCAAACGATGAAAAAGAACGGTGCGACAAGTTTTGAAAAGCTTTTGCAAAGAGGAGACTTTAGTCTTCAAAACGATGATATATCTAGTTACGACAAAAAACTTTTTTAACGTTCTCACACACACGTTTGAACTTTTGCAATCTTCCAGAGAAATAGCTGTCCTCGCTTTCGATGTAAACTCATCTTCGAAAAAAAAAAAAGAAAAATGAAAATTCGCGACTATGAAAGTAGAAGCTCTACGCATTAACTTCTTGCGCTGGAATGACGTTCCATGCACGTCGACAATATTTTGTCCCTGAAAAATTGCAATATTCTCTCAATTTTAAGTATATATAAGTATAACCCAGATAAAACAAATAATAAATTTATTACTAATCAATAACTTCTATCCAGTGATAGCATACCTGACGGGTTCAAAAAGAAAGCGATGAATTATTGTATAAGGTTTGGTCGCTCGTTATGGTCCGCAATCAGCTGCCAGTGCAGGTGGTTAACGTCCGCGTTATATTTTTGAAACAAATTGAAATAAATTGAAATTGCTAAGAAATAACAAATTTATTATTTGTTTTGCCTGAGTTATATTTAACCTCTTTCGCTAGGATGACGTGCCACGCACGTCGACAATTTTTGTGTCGCAAAAATTGCAATATCTCCTCAGTTTTTCAAGTATATTTAAGTATAACCCAGGCGAAACAAATAATAAATTTTGTTACTTCTCGATAATTTCTATCCAGCGATATCGTACCGACGAGTACAAAAAGAAAGCGACGAATTATTGTATATGGTTTGGCCGCTCGTTATGGTCTGCAATTAGTTGCCAGCGCAAGTAGTTAACGTTCGTGTTATATTTTTGAAACAAATTGAAATAAATAGTCAGAAGTTGTTATCGTCGACGGTAAAGATTGCTAAGAAGTAACAAATTTGTTATTTGTTTTGCCTGAGTTATATTTAACCTCTTGCGCTGGAATGACGTGTCACGCACGTCGACAATTTTTATGTCCCAAAAATTGCAACATATCCTCAGTTTTTCAAGTGTATTTAAGTATAACCCAGGCGAAAGAAATAATAAATTTTGTTACTTCTCGATAATTTCTATCCAGCGATATCGTACCGACGAGTACAAGAAAGCGACGAATTATTGTATATGGTTTGGTCGCTCGTTATGGTCCGCAATTAGTTGCCAGAGCAAGTGGTTAACGTTCGCGTTATATTTTTGAAACAAATTGAAATAAATAGTCAGAAATTGTTATCGTTGACGGTAGAAATTGCTAAGAAGTAACAAATTTGTTATTTGTTTTGCCTGAGTTATATTTATCCTCTTTCGCTGGAATGACGTGCCACACACGTCGACAATTTTTATGTCCCAAAAATTGCAACATTTCCTCAGTTTTTCAAGTGTATTTAAGTATAACCCAGGCGAAACAAATAATAAATTTTGTTACTTCTCGATAATTTCTATCCAGCGATATCGTGTCGACGAGTTCAAAAAGAAAGCGACGAATTATTGTATACGGTTTGGTCGCTCGTTATGGTCCGCAATCAGCTGCCAGCGCAAGTGGTTAAAGCGAGACCAAGTGGATCTTCCTCAACGATGTAACTTCAGTCAGTTTATATACATATTAACGATATTATCGACAATTTTTCATTGTCATCGATACAGTTGCGCCCGTTGAAAGAGAATCTGGCTGTACGCAAGCGCGAAGACAGTCGTCGTGTCTCGGTCTCGAGCGAAGAACGAGCAAGATTCGACCCGAAATAGAAACGAAACGGTTGCCGCGAAGTGTCCGGAGGACGTTCACGGAATTAGACGAGGATTAGACGGCGCGGCCTTTCCCGAAGTACTTGGTCGCTTCCAACTTCGATGGGAATGCAAATGCGTCACAGTTGAAACGCTGACCGAGACATTACCACTCCTCCTGATGGTGATTCTTCCTTCTTTCCCCTCGGGCTGAGCAACGGCCCGAAGAGATGCTGAGTTCTCTCTCTTTCTGTGTCTCGTCGATGAAAAACGCGCGCCGTTCTTCATCCGAGAATAAGACTTCGGATAAAAACGGAAGGAGAGCACGAAAATTTCTGCGAAACGTATCTCCTCCAAGTCAGACTTGCAACGTGATTAATTACCCACGGCAGGATGTCCGCGATCGTTTTGAAACGTGTATCTTCGCCAGCGTACCTAATGAATCGTCGTCCAACGTCTGCCAGCCAATATGGTGGCCGTTATTATTCATCAGCCGCGGTGACGCTGTTTCCTACTGACGTTCCGCTTTTCCGTGTAATCGCACTGTGAATTCCACGTGGCTCGCGTTTAGGTTAGGCTTACATTAGTCTGGAAAAGACAGGATCGTTGCAAATATCAGACAGGGTTAGAACAGGCTATTCTTTGCAAGTTGGTTAACCCTCGAATGTCGCAAACAGGTAGCTTTTTTTTAAACACTTAATCTTGACCACGTAGATTTTCGTAAAAAAATATTGGGGGTACTCGTAAGTAATGTTATTTTCAAATTTAGTAAACATTGCCATCTAGTGACAGTAATTGAACTTAGCATAACACAATATTCTAGTTAGATGTATCGATTTAGCTTATTGTTAAATTATATATTGTAAATTAAAACTGTGTTAACTCTTGAATAAAATAAGATTTTATTACAGTATCGGAAAACGACATTACTTATGGGCACCTCTAACAAACAATGAGTATCTCTAACAATTTTTTAATTAAGAATGATGCTAACAAATGATATATGAATGATGATAATAACTTGCAATGCAACTTTGAAATGAAACCTTGTGTGCCAATTTTTCCTCGGTCTCCTCAAAAATCCCCCGAAACTGAAAAGAAAAAAACAACTCGTTATAAGTGTTAAGAATCGTTTCGCGTTGCTTACGCCGTCATATTTCGTGGCGTGTCATTCGGCATATCTTACGCTCCATTTAAAATTCAATACATCTCTAAAACATAAATGAATATTCTACTGATGATACTTATCGGTATACACCGACACTTTCCATCGATTTTATAAGCCTCGCTTGTAGAAATGACCGTTCCCTCGCAGAACGTGACTCATCCGACGCAGGCGAATAAGGAAGCACGTGGATTTTCATGCGTTATCGATCGCGCGCAAGAGACGGATATTATGCGAGGACATATGATCCACAGTGCGCGGCCGTTTCGTTAACCAAGACGAGGACGGCGACGAGAAGCCAGGGACCACGGGGGTCATCGTCGAAGGCGTTGCAAATTACGTTTCTACGTCCCCTCCTTCGAAACGTTCGCCAAGTCGAGGGCAGGCAGCCATCCCTGTCTCGCAACCCCTAATTTTCGTCCAGGCTGGGGGGCATCTCCGGTCACAGGGTGCCGTTCGAAGCAACCCTAGCGTCGCTCGCGACTCCTCTTCCTCCAACTGTATTCAGTTGAGCCGAAACTACGGTTAAATGTACAGGGCGCGTCCGTGAATAATACGCCAAACGGGTGGAAGGCGATTCCTTGTGAAAAAGTCAGAGGGAAGTGTAGACTAAAGTTTCTTCGTCCGAGGCTTAGCTTTCGAGATTGAATAAAATCGCGAGTTTGTGAAAAATCTTCCCACCCGTTTGACGTATTATTCACGGACGCACCCTGTACATTTAACCGTAGTTTCGGCTCAACTGAATCACGTTGTTCGGGCACACCCTGTATATTAATATTCTGTATTAATCGAACGACACGTTCGATTAATACATTTGTAGATCAGGGAATTTTTGAGAATTTCTTAGGTCGAACGTGTATATTACATGTTGTTGTCACGTACTTCGCGAAGTCAGGTTTCGTCTCGAAGTTTCGATTCGAAGAATGTAAACGAGGAACGAAAGAAATCGATGGACTACATTTTGACATTACTTTAGACACTGTTAACCCAGATGCGAACTGCGTTGCCTGCCTCCGTTTAATTCACGAGTAAGATATTAACCTGAATTTATATTCAACTGCTGGAAACGACTCGGTGGAATTACGAGGCGGAGATGTGCTGAATTACAGCGAGGGTCCTCGTCAACAATTGTGCGCCGTGTATTATTAGTATTTCGTCTTTCCATGGATCAATATTTACGTTACACGCGTATTAAGAGCTCATTATAGCGTGCAGAAGCAGGGCCAGAATGTGCGCTTCTGGCTTGTTAGCGTCGCGAAATGGTTCAGAAGTAATTGATACTCCTGCCTTCCCCTGTATTTTCGGATGATTGGCATTTGCCTTGTATCGGTCTGTTCATTTCTCGCGGAATTAAATCCAGTCGATTCGATTCGAAATTGAATCAGTAGTTCCTATCTTCTCATCTTCTATCAATAGATATTTCCTTTCTGGAATTTAAAAAGCGGCCGTCAGAGGCTGTAATGAGAGACTATGCATTCCGTCTAACGTGCGGTTGATTAACTGTCGAACGCACGCCATCGTTTCCACGAAATAGCTTTTAAAAGACCGACGGATTAAAAATTCTTTCATTAACAATCTGTCCGTTCACGCGAGCTTGCACACACACGCTACTACCCTCGTACGTTTCCAATTGTTTTTACTTGTCACGTACACGGAGTATTAAAACAGACAGATACCGAAATAAAATTGTCCTAGTTACTTAGATGTAGCAAAGTTAACCTGTCGACATTAATTTTGTTTTTTTTTTTTTTTTGAATTTTATGATTGTCACGTTACACGGAATTCTTACACTTTCTCTCTCAAACCTTGTCAAACTACACCAACTTGGCTCGATGATACATCATATCTTTTTGGTTGATACTAAAAGGATCAAAGGAAGGAAAAAATGCATTCGGTACGCTTGAATTTTACAATCATTATGTTGTATGGAACTTTTACACTTTTTTTTCAAACCTTCCCAAACTACATCAACTCGACTCGACACTGCATCATACTTTCTCTTGGTCGATACTAGAAATATTAAAGGAAGAAACTCGAAAAAGATACGTTCAAATATATTTGAAATACCGGTGCTTGAATTTTATAATTATCATGTTGTGCAAACCTCTCTTTCTCAAACCTTGCCAAACTACAACTTTGGGCTTGATACTACATCATACTTTCTTGGCTTGATACTTTCATATTTTCTTTCGATACTAAAATGATTAAAGGAAGAAACTCGAAAAAGATACATTCGATACGCTTGAACTATATAATTATCATGTTGCGCGGAACTTTTACACTTTCTTTCTCAAACCTTGTCAAACTACATCAACTTGGCTCGATGCTACATCATATCTTGGTCAATATTAAAATGATCAAAGGAAGAAAAACTTACATTCAATACGCTTGAACTTTACAATTATCATGTTGTACGGAACTTTTACACTTTCTTTCTCAAACCTTGTCAAACTACATCAACTTGGCTCGATGCTACATCATATCTTGGTCAATATTAAAATGATCAAAGGAAGAAAAACTTACATTCAATACGCTTGAACTTTACAATTATCATGTTGTACGGAACTTTTACACTTTCTTTCTCAAACCTTGTCAAACTACATCAACTTGGCTCGATGCTACATCATATCTTGGTCAATATTAAAATGATCAAAGGAAGAAAAACTTACATTCAATACGCTTGAACTTTACAATTATCATGTTGTACGGAACTTTTACACTTTCTTTCTCAAACCTTGTCAAACTACATCAACTCGGCTCGATGCTACATCATATCTTGGTCAATATTAAAAAAATCAAAGGAAGAAAAAATTACATTCATTACGCTTGAACTTTACAATTATCACGTTGCGTGGAACTTTTACACTTTCTTTCTCAAACCTTGTCAAACTACATCAACTCGGCTCGATGCTACATCATATCTTGGTCAATATTAAAAAAATCAAAGGAAGAAAAAATTACATTCATTACGCTTGAACTTTACAATTATCACGTTGCGTGGAACTTTTACACTTTCTTTCTCAAACCTTGTCAAACTACATCAACTCGACTCGCCACTACCTTCTTGGTTGATACTAAAAGAATCTGATACTACAAGGAGAAAAACTCGAAGAAGATACGTTCGAATATTTTTGTAACCGACTAGCCTTAGTCTAGCCTAAATGAAAACCTAGTACTCTCAATTGTTTTTTTTTTAAACACCCTGTACAGGGTAGAGCTCCGGTAACTGGGTTTCCGTTAGCGACCGACATTCTAATGGGCGCGCGAGTACATTATTTGCCCGGCACGATTCATCACCGCGTAATCGTGTTTCGTAGCTAGACGCGGCGGGGAATTCATTTGTGTATCGGGCAGAGGGAAATTCACCGTGCACACAGAGGACGGTCTACGTACGGCCCTGCGACGCAATAACGTCCGATCGGCCACCCTCCCTGAAGCGCGACGCCGAGGCGCTCTCGCTGAACCGAGGCGTATAGCAGCAAGGGCGTAGTCCCCGAAATCACGAGCTTCTATATCCATTCAGGAAGACGATATTCAAGGGTCGGGGCGAAACGCCTCGACAAATCTACCGAGCTGGCTGGACCGAACTGGCGTGTACATACTTCCCTCGTCGTGATAAAACTCGCTGGATTATCTGGATATACGTGTCCTTACGCGTTATAGACGTTGCCTCGTATTGAAAGTCGTTGATGGATAGTTGGTTCTTAGCGGGGAGAATTCGACGGAAGTACGTTGCCAGGGGGGGGTTGTTGCGAGTGATCGCAGTTTACAAGCGGGGCTCTGTTCTCTATTCGTTGGATTGCTTTTCGATAGGCGATGTGTGTACAGGATGTTTCAGATTCATAGGAGATTGAATCCCCTGTACAGCAATCACGTAGAGAAATCATGTCTAGAATAAGTACTGCGTTTTTGTAAAAATAAAAGTAGTGCAATAAATATGAATCATAAATTATATACGATAAATGCAATGACGTTTACAACACACAATTTATTATACAACTTAAGAGTGTAAATGTATAATGTAAATCGTTGTGAAAATTAAATTAAATGCAAGTGTAAAACACACTTATAAAACCTTATGATAATATAAAGTTGTATAATATACATTGTCTGTTGACATCAATTATCTGATATATTAATATATTGCATCATACGTTGTATTATTACAATTACGATAAATATACACAATAAAACTAAATTGAACACAATACACATACAATGTAATTTAATAGGAAAACTATAAAATTAATTAATTACAAAAATTGTAAAACGTACTCTGTACGATAAAGACTCTGTTATATTAATATATTGTATAATATTACATAAATGATGTATACACGATAATCCACGATAAGTACCGTATTAATTGTTGATGGTATTAATTATTCATGTTACGCGCACAGCTAGTTAGATTAGAAATGTTATGCTACGTCATATATATGCGTTTATGGCGTCTGCAGAACCCTGTAATATCAGTGGAGGGGTAGAATTAGAATAATAGTTGGATCGATAAAAGGGGGGACACTTGTGAACGATACGAGATGAATCAATATCTGCGTGTGGGCGAAAAAAAAAAAAAAAAGAAAAAAGGAAATCGCGCCGATAAATTCGAATTGGGAAGTATCGAATATTTGACCACTTTAATTCAAAGTTTGCTCGAAAACTGATTCACTTTTATTCCAATGATACGTCTTTTGTTTCCAGTCATCGATGTATCGATTCTCTTCCTACTTGTGCCCGTCGGTACCTTGTCGGGAGAAATTTCACTTTCTACTCTGGAAACTCTGGAATTTCATTTACTCGAATTTAACCAATTCTTTCTGTGGAATATATCCGCTACTATCTGCAATTTTCTTGAATATCGAGTTTCTGAAAGTTCGCGTTTTTTTTCTTTTTTTTCAATCGGAATTTCGTAGAATTCGAATATGTATATCTGTCGAGCGAGAGTTATCGAACCCTTTGAACTTTTACTGAAAAGCCAGAAAAAAAATCGAAACAACCCCCCGTGTTTAATAGCCTCACGAGCTTTACGCGTTTGCAGCGCGAATTATTTCCTTCTTCACGTTTTGTTACAACAGAGCGTTGTTCCTTGTTTACCAAAAGTACCTGTACAAATTGATCAATTTATCGAGAAACGACGTACGTTGTTATTTGCACTTTATTCGCACTTTATTCGCACTACTTTCGCGTCGATGTCAACGATTTGCAAGGATGCCAACAGCCTGCCAATATCCCCCAATTTAAACGTCCGTGTTTTTCAAAACCTTCGAACGGTGTTTCTCCTTTTAATTAGAACATTCAAGAGATACATCCTTTTCATAGATACATCCGACAATTGCGACGAATATCCGATCTCTTTCGTGCTCGTACGTTTCGCGTTTTCACGGAATATTTTTCATTGGTAAAACGACATTCTTGTCGATTCGCCTCCGGCGAATATAATATTATTCCACGCACTTTCCCGGCGACACACGAGATATTCCATATTCAATTTACGCAAACGAAACAAATCACCGCTTCTAATTAACGGATAGATATTAATTCGACGAGATGTAATGTCGAATTTCCGCGATTAGGAAACCAGGAGCCCGTAGGCTCCGAGCATCAAATATCCGCGCGATTGTGAACGTTACGGTGGCTAATTAGCCAGAATTAAATACCGATAAACATGAATCGCGAACGTTTCGAGTCGACAGACACGTGAATTAATTATTTATGATTTATGTGAACAAATTCATTGGTAAATTTCTTGATATTATTGTCAGTTCTTTAACCTCTTGCGCTGGAACAACGTGCCGCGCACGTTGAGAATTTCTCGTTCCAAAATTGCAATATTTTCTCTGTTTTAAGTATATTTGAATATAATCCAGGCAAAATAAATGACAAATTTATTATTTTTTAGTAATTTCTATCCAGTGATATTATTCCAGCCCCGAGTTTAAAGAAAGAAAGCGACGAATTATTGTGCACCGGTTTGGTCACTCGTTATGGTCCGCGCAATCAGTTGCCAGCGCAAGTGGTTAACGTTCGCGTTGTATTTTTAAAACAAATTAAAATAAATAGTCAGAAAATTATTATCGTCGACGGTAGAAATTGCTAAGAAGTAACAAATTTATTATTTGTTTTGCCTGAGTTATATATTTAACCTCTTGCGCTGGAACAACGTGCCGCGCACGTTGAGAATTTCTCGCTCCAAAATTGCAATATTTTCTCAGTTTTAAGTATATTTGAATATAACCCAGGCAAAATAAACAATAAATTTATTAATTTTTTATAATCATTTCTATCCAGTGATATTATTCCAGCCCCGAGTTTAAAAAGAAAGCGACAAATTATCGTATACGGTTCGGTCACTCGTTATGGTCCGCGCAATCAGTTGCCAGCGCAAGGGGTTAATTTATACATGTAACTTTGATAACAAGTTAAGTTATTGACAGAAGTAGAGCGTTTCAAATAAATCTGCTTTAGTCGACGTCAACCGTATGTCACTCTCGTGACATGCTAACCTACACACACACACACACACACACACACACACACACATACACAGTGACAGAAGTTGATTAAACGCGAAACGAAAGGTTTCAACCAGTAAGCAAAATCGTTTAATGCACGCATTGTTCCAACTTTTTCTCCATCAAGCGGATAAAAAAAAAACAAAGAGGAAGAAATCTCGGGGTTCTGCACCCTCGTGGAACGATGGTTCCTACCTTCCTGCCTTTCCTTTCATCCCCCGTGTGTTGTAGCAGGGAGCAGGATACAGCGGGGTCGTAAATTAAACCATCGAGTAGGTACGAGTGACGTCTTACGGTTGTAGGTCCGCTCGAGGATCCCGCATTGCGTACTCTGTCTCTCTGTTTTTCAGTGTTTCGCCCGATAAAAAGAGAGGACGAGAGTTGCGAATAACGATATTTCACCAAGAAATTGGGGGGAAACGTATAGAGTGAGTTTTGGTTTATTACGTATTTACTGGAAGTCAGGCTGCTTGAGTTTGAATTTGAAAGCTGTAATCGGGTTCGAACTACGATTCTGAACTACGATCGAAGCATAAAATTTTTCATCAGAAACAATGAAATAAAAAGAATCGAAAAACTGATACAGTCTTGTGCAGAAACTTTTATTTGTACATTCTACGAAAAATCATTTAAATCTCTGAAATCTAGAAAACTAGAATCTCTGATGTCTGTGAAATCTCAAGGGAAAATTATAAATCGGTCATTTTGACTGTTTTGGTAGTTCTGGTGTTAATGAGCGAGTGAAACTTGACTGATTTTTCCCCCTTTATTTAAATTTCCAACTTTGGTTTCTTATCAATTACTTCGCGTTTCGATTCAATATCGCTGTTAAAAAATAATATCACGAAGTAATAAATTTATTATTTGTTTTGCCTATTTTGTTTTACTTAAATATATTATTTTACTTATTATAACATATTATGCTATAATGTATAATTTATAATATGTTGTAACATAAGCTACGTTATGCCTAATATAACCTATATCCTAGTTAAATTCTAATTTCATTGACATTTACTGTGTTTATTGTTAAATTATATTGCAGATTAGAACTGTAATAACTTTTAAAATAAAATTTTCTACAGTGTCAGGAAATGACGTTACTTATAAGTATCCTTAACTACTTGCGGTCGCAACTGATTGCAGACCATAACGAGCGACCAAACCGTATACAATAATTCGTCGCTTTCTTTTTAAACTCATTTACTATATCACTGGATAGAAATTATTGAGAAGTAATAAATTTATCATTTGTTTTGCCTATTTTGTTTTACTTAAATATATAATTTTACTTATTATAACATGTTACGCTACAATATACAATATGTTATAGCATAATGTATGTTATGTCTAATATAACCTATATTCTAGTTAAATACATTGACATTTAGTGTGTTTATTGTTAAATTATATTGCAGATTAAAGCTTAAGTAATAACTTTTAAATAAAATTTTCTACAATGTCAGAAAACGACGTTACTTATAAGTATCCTTAACCACTTGCGCTGTCAACTGATTGCGGACCATAACGAGCGACCAAGCTGTATACGATAATTCGTCGCTTTCTCTTTAAACTCGTCATTGCATCACTGTAATAGAAATTATTGAGTAGTAATAAATTCATTATTTGTTTCGCCCATTTTGTTTTACTTAAATATACTTAAAGACTGAGAAAAATATTACAATTTTGGAACAAAAAATTCTCGACGTGCGTGGTACGTCATTCCAGCGCAAGAGGTTAAGGTAGCAGCCGAGAGAGCGCTGAGAGAAAGAGAGACGAAATTTTAATTCGTCTTTGTCCAGGCTACCGCGAGAAACGCCGTTATTATTCGTCACATAAAAGCTCCCATCAGATAGCGGGTACGTACGGACCACTGTGGGATATCGACCGTCTACCCTGCTCTCTCGCGCGCGTGTTTCTGGCAGCGTGTGCGTGTGCGTTCATTTCGACAAATAGAGAAAGATGTACATACATACATACGTAGCGTACGTAGGTAGAAAGGGAACGATATGAGAGAGAAAGGGAGAAGAGACGTGTCCTGATGGTGGTAGTACAGTCCTGTGCGAACGTTACTCTGTGTGGCCGCGCGCCATGGTGTTTCCATGGGGTTCGCCGCCGCTTGGGGTGGGCCAAGCCAAATCGACCGCCTCGCGCTCTCTACATCGTTTGCTTGAATTTCATTATACAGCACGACGAGTCCCTGATATTTTTTTTTTTTTTTTTTTTTTGAACACAAGTTGATTGGTTTGAAATTTCATTTGATTTGATAACAGCTGATAAGGAAAGTAAAGAAATTTCGTTGGAAGTTAGAGGTATACACGCGGCCAAAGATTCTCTCTCACCTTGAATATTATGAAAAATTGTCTAGACTTTAAATTTTCAGTTGTTTAAACTTCGTAAATTTAATTGAAATTTTTAATTGTTTGAACGTCATGAAAAGGAGTCGCATAACAATTGTTTCTGATTTTAAAGCGCGAAGTCTCCATTCTGATTCTATTCTAGTTAATTTTTTTCAAAGGTTCTTTCTAGCACTGTGTAGCAAGTGGAAAAGTAAAGATCTCGAGACTTTTGTTCTCGAAAATTATGAAAACTCTAATACCTCTTTTCAACGGGGAAAACATTTTTACCTAACGACTAAATTTACCATGGTCTTGAAGATTGAAGTCTGCTCCTAAAACTCGCTGTGCAATTTCTTTTTCGCCATTTCATTTAACTTTGAACGAAATGTAGGATTTCTCGAATTTTTGTCGCTTCTAACTCTAATGTTTAACGTTTAATATACGGCCAAGAAGAAAAATCATACAGCCAATCAAAAAATCATAAGTTTTAAAGAAAGATTTCGAGGTTTAAGACCATGGTAGATTTAGCGAGTGATTTTGGAGACGTTCAAATTTTTCTAATTTTCACCAACAATCGTATCTTTGCACAATGTAAAAACATCCTTCGAAAGCAAGAACTTTGTCAGTAAAGTAAAAGTTTCACATTTTAAGAAGATGAAATTCACGATTTCGTTTAGCAAAGTTTAAACAGTTTCGAATATCGAACATGAGATTACTTTCTGTACCATCTCTGTACACAACAACTGCAGACAAATCCGCAGTTTAGTTTCCAAAAAAATGGGAGAGGGGGTGGGTGGGGGGGGGGGCGTAGATTCGATATGCTCGAGAAAAACTAAAAAAATGTTTGGCCCCATCATCGTTGCTCGAATATTCGAGACAGAGCAGCCTTGGACCCGTTCGATTAAAAACTTTTACGGCCTGGCGAGTTTACATTCGCTGGACGTTCCGTGGCGTCTTTTGATTCCGTCCACGAAGTTTTCCGTTTCCCTCGGACCCTTTTTCGGCATTGTCCAACCCCGAGTGACCGCGAACGAGGAGCAACGTACTGTGATAAACGTATTGAGGCTTTCCGTCGCATTCTCGTCGTCGATCGGACTTTCAAAAAGCTCGCGAAGGCTGCTGGAGCCGTTATGGCTTTGATTTACCGTCTACGAACCAAGTAGATGTATATCTTGCGAAGGATTTGTTTGCTGTCATCAAGATGTTCTTTATTATAGCTTTATTTTGAACCTGGCCGAATTTTTGATCGAAACGAACCGAAGTTGTGTTCAAAGTTTCCAATTGGGAATTTATTTTTTTTTTTGGCTCGGAACAGTTTCACATTCCGAGCTGAAAGGAATTATAAACGATTCTCCAAAACTTTCCCCCACTGTTGATTGTTAATTGACTTTCCGCGTCTAGTAAAATACAAAAATGTCGTTCAACGTTGCGTGGAAACAGAAAAATTGATTTCCCATCAGCCGTTCGCACTCATTCTACCTTGCGAATTATACAAAATCGAAAATGCCAGCCTGTTCCCCTGTCGCTCCGTAAAAATAATTTATTTTCCTTTTCCAGACAGAGTTTAATTAGCTTTTCAAATTTTGCACGGATTCAAAATGTCTGTTTGACAACTCGGGAGTTGGACAAGTAGAAACAGTCTGTTCAATCGAGAATAAAGCGAATTTTGAGTTTTAGAAGCTGTGGAAACACGAATACATACGTTCTGGCTACTAATCGCGTCATCTAGGATTAATAAGAAGAACTATGTATATATATATAAATAATAAACGGTCCACGTTTGTCTTACGAGGCCATCGTAGAACGAACGTTGTAAGAACATGATATGCAGTTATCGTCCAAATTACACGGTTTATTTTACCTAAGTTCGTCAGAAGAAATACGAAAAGCGAAAAGCACGATGTGACGATTACAATTTTAACGTTCTTGGATTGCAGTCTCGAGTGGAGAAATGTTTTCGCCAGGATGAAATTGACCTACGCGTTATCGGAGAAACATCGGAGACGATCGCACAATCCTGAACTACAGCGCGAGAAATTGCGCGGTCGAGCGACAAGATTAAGTGCCACGTCGGTATTAAGTATCTCTACTCGTGAACACCGCCATCCTAAATTCATTGGCGCCGATTTCGAAACTCGATTCGCGTCGCGAGAACTCTCGTTCCAACGTTTTTATTCCTCGAACTTGTTTCTGGAACTCGTTTCCTCCCGCCACCTACTTAAATGCTTCTTAATTATTCATCGAGCCGCTAATTTGCAGCCCGATTGACGTCAGCCTAATGAAGAATCCTGTTTCCTTTTAATTTATACCTCGGAACATGTTCACAGAAACCAAAATGGTGTTTACAAAAATTTTGAAATGCGTGAAAATTTCGCAGTCTATACTACATTTATTGGTATATTTCAAATTTTACTACGAGTAAGTATTATAAAAAGCGAACCTTATGATACAGAGGTAATTAACTGGCGGCTCTTGCCCCCACTTTCGCCAGCGTTACCCCCTCCACTACGTAGATCTCCCCACCATGTTGAGACTGTCGAGACAATACTCACATTAAATACATACATATATATACACATATAAATTTTTTTTTATACGTAGTTATGTACTGAAATTACATATATAATTATATATACATAAATATATATTTATATATGTGTGTGTGTGTGTGTGTGTGTGTGTATCTACACATATAAATTGTTTTCTTTACTGTAGTTGCTGAAATTATATATATAATTATATATACATATAATATATTTATGTGTGTGTGTGTATCTACACATATAAATTGTTTTCTTTACTGTAGTTGCTGAAATTATATATATAATTATATATACATATAATATATTTATGTGTGTGTGTGTATCTACACATATAAATTGTTTTCTTTACTGTAGTTGCTGAAATTATATATATAATTATATATACATATAATATATATTTATATATATGTGTGTGTGTCTGTATATACATATATATATATATATAAGTAAAGAAACAATTTATATGAAATATACACAGTACAAAACAATTTATATGAAATACACACAATACAAAACAATTTATATGAAATATACACAATACAAAACAATTTACATGAAATATACACAATACAAAATAATTTATATGAAATTAGAGGAAATTAGGGGAGAATAGTTTTTAGCATATTATATACTAATTTTCACTCATTCTGTGTCCGGCGAGTATAATCGTCATCGTTGTGTCGTTCCCAGCACAGATACACACTTTTAAAAGCGACACCACAGTCGAGATGTTAAACTTCTTCTGTTTCTTTTTTCCCCCCTTTTTTCGCCAGAAAAAGCAGGAAACACACCGTGAGAGGAATATTTCGTAGAATTGAGCATTGCGCGGCTAACTAAAAATTCTGCGGTTGTGCAACAAGCACGCACGCGCCAGAATCTGGAACTTCAACGTTCGAAACTTTGGCGTAACGCTCGCCAAGGCGGAGCTTTTCGAGCGTAAAAATGCCCGGAGGAGAACAAAGAGGCGGAAACTCTGGCATTTTCGTCTGTGAGTTTCTTTCGAATTATGAAAATATTGTAATTGGAAGTTTTAGCGCGAACTTCGAGTCGACATCCTGGCAGTGAAACGATGTTTCCCCGCGGAAAAGAAAATATTCTTCTCGGTAATAAACTGCGCTGCTGCATTAATCCAAGGGAATATTAAAGCAGTCCGTTGCCGGGCGTAGGTTATCCTTTATATTAAACGCAACCGTGGCTCGCGAAAGTGTGCTAGCAAGCAGCAGATCATTTATTTGCTCCGTCTTTGCCAGACGGTGTGAAAAATTAAATCGCGTTTCGGAATCGCGTCTGAAAATTCAATTTGGCCGTTATTGGAGATCGTAAACGAGTGGGAGGGAAAGAAAAGAAAAAAAAAAGAAAAAAAAGATAAATGACAGCGTAGTTGAAAAATCAGAAACTATAGAGGAACAATTGAGCGAGCTTGTTCGAGTGAACAGATTGAAAAAGTTTAGTTAGGAACAATAATCGAAGTTCGCGACGTAAGAAACGAGAGAAAGAGAGAGAGAGCGCGCTCCGAACCTTGTAAAATCCAAGAATTATTAATCTCTTGAGGAATATTACGCCGCACTTTTACCGAGAGAAATAACTTTTTTTTCTTTTCCTCGAGAGTTATCACTGCGGGAAAGTTGTCGAAGCTTCTTCCTTTAAAGTTAAAACAAGGACTCTGCGAGCGTTGAAATTTCAGTTTTACATTTCCTCGCTTCAGATTAAACATTTCAGTGACGTTTCATCGTGCCTAATCGCCAATTACAGAGAGTCCGAGGAAACATGTTTAAAATTCTAGTATGCAATGATTTGTATCAGGGAAATTTTGTATTTTGGGAAAAATTTCGGATCCATATCGAATCTAAAAAAATCTAGAAAAGAAGAAACAATTGAGAAAACTTTCCGAGTGAAAGATGCGTGTATTGAGCGAAAGCCAAAGTTTTTTCTCACATAATGTTTTTTTTTTTTGGATGAAACATCAAAATATAAGAAAATACTGATTTTATTAATTTTAAATTAAATCTAAACATGATTTTTTTTATTATGTCTTAAAAATTATTTCTTTCAAATGTTGATCGCCAGAGCAACTAAAAATCGCAAATAAAAAAAATATATATATATATATATAATAAAAAAAGTTACAGATTTATTTTAGTAGAAAGTGATTTTGATTGACCCTGTACAACAAGTACAATTAACGAATATACACATAGGATGTGTATTTACCTGATGAAAAGAACGAGAATACAAGAATAAAAAGAGAGATACCTGTATACTAAAATATATCAAATAGCATATATAGTAGAATTTATTATAATTAGAGTCTAGAGCAATGATGGCGAATCTATGACACTGACCCACGCAGGCTTCTTAAATGACCCACACGTTGATTTTTATAAACTTATCATCATATATATAAAAGAATTTTAATTATTTTTCGAACCCCTCTTTTCAAAAAAATGTTAAAAAAATTACAAGTGTTCGGTTAAAGCTTGAAAGTGAGAAATAAATGCATAATTGTGTTTTATGGAGGATTTACGACTTGGTTATGTATACATATAGGTATTTTAAGTCTTAAATGTTATATGAGTTACTTGTGTCCAAAAAATTTTATACAGCGCTTACGATTAAACAGATGTAATAAACACTAAAAACACAACTAGATCCCATTCTCTTTGCTAGTTTTTTTATATAATAAAAGAGAGAACAGACAATAAAGAATATTAAGAAATAAAGTATATATATCTAATGTATAATGCAGGGGTGACTGGGCACGATGTCGCCCCTTTTATATCAATTTTTTGACGTCGACATTTATTTCTCTTTATTGCTCTTCACTCGCAAAAGTAAAAGTTGTCAAACAAAAAGGAAACGTAAACTTTTTAGAGGATTATAAAAGTGAGAACCAAAAGAAAAAGTAGGTTTTAACCATTTCTCCCCTTCCCCTTTCCAAGTGACGCCACTGACTTAGTAATCCACGAGCTAGTACTAAAAAAAATAATGAACAAAATTTGACCTACTTCGCCGTCACTGGTCTAGAGATTTATCTCTAACGTCTACTAAAGAGACACGTGTATCCATATGTCATGTATCCGCGAATCACTCCCGTGTTCTTAACACATGTGTAACTATTTGTTATTCTCCGTATATACTTGCCATGTACGCACTCATACACGGATAAACACGTTCAAATCCAGGTTACGTTATCTACTTGTATAATTTTTGTTTCTTGTTTCCTTCACATACGTACAGATAGTTTTCCCTTCTCAACCTGTATACAATAACAATTTCTTTCATTCAAACGCGAGCGTTCCGACTTTGAACCTCGCGCCGACGCGGCTGACACGGACTCTCTTCGTTGGATGTTCTCCGTTAACATTTGCCGCGCGTACAACCCGAGCGGAGTCGAGCGAATTTTTATCACGTGCGATTCATCCCCGCAGAATTCGGAGGCCGGCATAAAGTTGATTTGCACAAGTCGCTTGCCACTTTTGCAACGTAACAAGCCCTCCCGTTTCCCCCCGGAAGGAAACTTGGAATTCCCAACTTCGTAATTACGCACGGTGTGCAATGGTGTTTCATAGAGGAGGCATCGTCGTCGTGTTTCTCGAAATGAACTCCCCCTGCGGCCGTCCGTTTATTTATTCCTGTTTGGCCGACCTACGCTGACAAGAGACGTACATACACACATCGAGCACGGCCCTTGACTTTCGTTGAGATTTCTCGTTGTCGCAGTCAACGGGGCACAACGAACGAAACGAAGAGTTAAGCGAGTGTTAAATGAAACGATAACGTTGGAGTTAACGGTGAAATTTCTAAAGCACTTTGCCGCTTGCTTTTGTTGCAACGCTGCATTCAAAATGTCGCCTCTCGCATCCTTCTCAAAGCCCGCGTTCTTTTCAGAATTTTAAGTTTAACCTTCATTTTCAGGGGGTTCAGGGTTACTTGAACACGTCATGCTTGCACGTCTGAATGTATTTCTACAGTTTCAAGCCACGCGATGCGACTTTAAAAAGTAAACAATACTTTAATATTAATATTATAATTTATATTTATGTATATTTATTTGTGATTATATAACAATATTATAATTTATATTTATATATATTTATTTATGGTTGTATAATAATATTTAATATTATAATTTATATTTATATATATTTATTTGTGATTATATTAATATTAATATTTATATTTAATATTAATATTATAATTTATATTTATATATATTTATTTGTGATTATATTAATATTAATATTTATATTTAATATTAATATTATAATTTATATTTATATATATTTATTTATGATTATATAATAATATTTAATATTTATATTTAATATTAATATTATTATATTGTTATATTTAATATTGAAAAATGAATCTAGTTATTATCTAGAAAAAAAACACAGATAACTTGAAAACTTAGAGAAAAAGGAAAGAGGCAACGCTCGCGGGATATTTACAACTGCTTGTTGTTCCTTCAAATTACGTGTAAGATATCTTTTGCATTCTCACAGTTAAAAAAATAATAAAAAAAATTCAGGGGGGGGGGGGGTGACACTTGAACGTAGAAAAAATTCGTTTGTGAAAGAAGCTTCTTTGACGAAAATTTCCAATCTATGCGCGAGATGAAAGAGCGGGTGGCAGAAAGAGTAAATGACTCATCAAGCAGCCGGGAAAATTAATCCAAGTAACATTTATCACTGGACGCGCGGCATGTTAATTACGGATTAAAGGTATTCAGCGAACGAGGCGAGAGAAAAAGAACATTTTTTTCTCTTTGGGAGCGTTCCGCCGTGTCTACGAACGAGAACAATCGGCTAGTTAGCATTCTCCGGGCCCCACCGTCGCGCTCGTTCTAATTTAGCGTGTTACTCGGAAACAGAGGCCGCCTGTCTGATTTGTCTCGCACCGGAAAGTAACACGCGAGCCTCCGCTGGAGGAAGATGCACGACGCGACGTTGAAAAAAAAGAGAAGAAGAAAAATAGAAGAGGAGGAACAAGGAAACGCGGGCGTTGCGAGCCTTCTCTTTAAATACCACGTGATCGATGATCCACCGGTGTGAGCTGGGGATCCACCGGTGAAAGCAATTTCCCTGCCGGGAAGAAAAGAAAATTCCGTTCCTCCTTGGCGTGACAGTTACGTCAGGATTATAAAATGCCTCTCTCTTTCTCTCTCTCTCTTTCTTTCGTTCGAATCGCTGATCCTTTCATACGTTGTAGTCGACTAGTATTAAAATTGTGAAATTTGTAAGAGACATCGGACGACAGACTTTAAAACAAAAGTCCCTAGTATTAATCCCTATTTTAATACTAGTCCCTATTAATCACAATTTTAATACTAAAATTTTTATTTTAATACTGGTATTAATTTTAATTTTAATTAATACTATTTTTCATTTAATTTAATATTAATTTTTATTTTCATTTGAATACTAGTATTAAAATTGTGATTAATAGGGACTAGTATTAAAATAGGGATTAATACTAGGGACTTTTGTTTTGACAAACTGCAGTGGAAATCGCAAATCGTTACAGAACTGACGAAATCTGTGTGAAATCTGCGATAGTAATCGGCGCTCGTCCAGAAAATGTCAAATTCTACGTCGAGACAGCGAGATTCGAATGTGACGATTGCTTGGACTTTAAAGCAAAAGTCCCTAGACGCCGGTGTCTCGTATATGATCTAAAAAAGGCGCGATATTCAAAACGATCGAATTCAAAAGACCACATACACTCCATAAGTTACCGGACACTTGCTCATTCTGAACAAAACGATTATTAACTCTTTCGCTACCGTGATGTCTCGTAATACAAACTGAAAGGATTGTTGTGTTTAATAGACAAATTAATCATTTAAATTTAGAGAAATATCATTTTACTTGGTCAAATTTTAATCGTTCAATCTTTTAATTTTTATTTTTCGCGATTTCTTGCTCAAACACGTTTGTATTACTATTTAAAATTCTCAATTTTAATCGAAAGGAAGATTTGTGCTCCGAACTAATTTCCACAGCTAATTTACATAAAACGTAGAGCAACGAATTCGAAAAAATCTGTAACAAATTAGTTGAAATTTGAAAGATTCAGAGGACAATAATAAAGTTGAGATTGTGATGTAGCCGTCGTAGTCACACGGAATTGTCAAGTCATTCCCAAAGTAAATCGTAATCGCACCTTAATTTTATCAAGTGTACGGTGGTTTATGGTGACTTATGGGGGTGTACGTCGAGCTCGAGGAAAAGCGCCAGAATTGTGATTTACAAATTCGTCGCAGTCATAGTCGAGGAGCTAGTAATCATGGCTCGCGATTCACGGTTTACAGGTGCGCGGATTCGATAAACACGCGATGGAGAGAAAGTGACGCTGAAAGCGGCAAAAGGGGAAGCGGAACGGCCGCGCGATACAAGCTCCCGATACGAGTTCACGACGGAGATGGAGAATTTCCTCGGGGCACGTGTCAGCATCGAAGGCTGAGTAGAGTCAGGATCTGAAAAGGGGAAAACGAGGATCCGAGCACGTGGTGATCCAAGATGGGCAAGTGTTGCAGCAAGCGGCAAGAGCCTCAACCCCTTGGTGAGTTGCCTTTTTCCTCTCTCTGTTCTTTTCTTTTTTTTTTTTTTTCTTTTTTTTTTCTTTTCTTAGAAAGGCGAAACCGC